>NW_027554142.1:1200000-1500000 GCF_045843805.1 Urocitellus parryii
AGGTAGACTTACAAAAATGGTTCTCTTGCTTCTACTCCTAGCAACACATCAGCAGAAAGGCCCATGTGTCCACTAACAGCCATAGATAGGACAGGCCAAAGCAGTGTTTTCTAGTATCAATCAAGTGGGAAAGGAGCCAAATATTCATCAACAGGAGAATGAGAGAATGCTGTATATTCACATAGAGCTCCCTCAATCAGTGGATGAGCTATCCACAATTTCGCATTATAATACAGACAATTCTTACAAACATATTAGAGCAAGAAGCCAGAAACAAGAGCACATACCATTTGAATTCATCGATACCAAGTTCAAAACCAGCAAATCAAATCTGTAGTGTTGGCGGGAGTGGAGATTTAGAAGGGAGAACTAGGGGTCATCCTAGGGAAATGGCTGTGTTTATATGAGTGTCTTAACTTGCAAAAATATACCAAGCTTATGACATCTGCAATTTTCTATCAGTGTATTGTTATTCATTAAAGAGTTTACATTGAAAAACCAGCTTAGAAGGAAAAAGGAAGGCTTTATTGTTTTCATAATAATATTTATAGGGCTGGGGATGTGGCTCAAACGGTAGCGCGCTCGCCTGGCATGTGTGCGGCCCGGGTTCGATCCTCAGCACCACATACCAACGAGAATGTTGTGTCCGCCGAGAACTAAAAAAAAAAAAAAAAATTAAAAAAAAAATAATAATAATAATAATATTTATAAAAAAATTGCTATGAATTTTCTTCTAAGAAATCATATTTTTTTCAATATACTCTTCAAATAGACCTTTGGAATATAAAGAGAAATAGTGATAATGTATATAATTCCAGAGAGCAATTTTATGCCTTACTGTAACATCTATCTAAGATAGTCTCAAATTCTTTTTTATGAAGCCCACCAGAATTTAATTCTGAGTCATGAAAAGCACGTTCCCTGGGCCTATTGGCTTGGTGGGGGTGCACATTTCTAACTTTTGTAAGCTTCCTTGATAACAGGTATTCTGTTCTTTCATGAAGATTCCTTTACTGAAAATCTCTGTGCTCAGTGCAGAGGAACATTCCAGTGGGGAGAAAGGAGGTGGGTGCCCTAGGGCCTGCTGGCCCATCTACAAGATGCTATCACTTTTTGGCCAATGACAAACATTTGCAAAACAAATACCTATTTCCTTACTTGGAACAAAATTTCCTCTGAGTCAAGATAACTGGACTATATAGAAATCGAGTCTATGTGGGTGACAACGTAAGCACAATGCTGTCACCAAGGAAAAGTGGTCTCCCCTGTCAGAGCAAGCAGCCCAGCCCAGGGATGTGCAAAGGGACCATGGAGGCTATGAGAAATCCTGGCTTTTTTTTAGTATTTTTTTTAACTTGTAGATGGACACAATACTTTTATTTTATTTATTTATTTTTATGTGGTGCTGAGGATCGAACCCAGTGTTTCATATGTGCAAGATGAGCACTTTACCACTGAGCCCCAACCCCAACCTTGTTTTTTTTTAATCAAAAATGTATATGCTATCCAGTTATCATTAAATTAACATTCACCCAAAAGAAGTTTTGTCCGACCACAAAATGAGAGAAAATATTTGCAACCATATGTCTGGTAAGGGTCTAGTATCCAAAATATGTAAAGAATTGTTATGACTCAAAACGAGAGGGCAAATGCCTGTTAGAAAACGGACAAAGGATTATAATACACATTATACCAAAAAAGATACCCAAATGACCTAGAAGCCCATGAAAGACGCTCAACATCATGTGTTATTAGGGAAATACAAATCAAAACCAAGTCATACCCACAAAGACAGCTATCACCAGAAATGCAGGTGATGAAAGTCTTATTAAGGATAAGGAGGGCTGGGGATGTGGCTCAAGCGGTAGCGTGCTCGCCTGGCATGCGTGCGGCCCAGGTTCAATCCTCAGCACCACATACCAACAAAGATGTTGTGTCCGCTGAGAACTGAAAAATAAATATTAAAAAAAATTTAAAAAGGATAAGGAAAGCTGGAAATTTCCTACAGTGCTGGTGGGAATGTCAAGAGGGTAGCTGCCATGGTGAACAGTTTGGCAGTTCCTTGATTAAACAGTTACCATGTGATCAGGCAATCCCACTGGAAAGTACATTACCAAAGGAAGTGAAGACATGTGTCCACAAAAAACTTGCATACAAATGATCCTGGGAGTATTGTTTATAAGAGCTAAACATATGGATGAGTAAAATCTGGTATATCAACACAATGGAATATTACTCAACACCTTTGCTTTTATGGGGGAAGGGAGGTTCAGATAGGAGGATTACAAGGTCAAGGCCAGGCTCGGCAACTTAGTGAGGCCCTAAGCAACTTAGACTCTGTCTCAAAATAAAAAGTAAATAAAGACTGAGGATGAAGCTCAGATGTTAAGCGCCTCTGGGTTCAATCCCTGGTACCAAAACAAAATGAAAAGAAAAGAATGAAGCACTGACACATGATACAGCACAGATGCAGCCTGACAACTGCCAAGTGAAAGAGCCCAACACAGAGACCACATATTATATGTTTCCAGTTACATGAAATGCCCAGCACAGAGAATCCCACAGAAATAGAAAGTAGATCAGTGATTGACAGGGAATGGGAGAAGGGAGAAATGGAAGCCACTGCTAATGGGTAAGGGGTGACATATTATTATTATAGTATGTATGATATATAATATCACATATCCTCATAAAATATCTGTCTTAATCAGCCCCATGACAAGGTAAAAAGAAATGAAAAAAGCAATAAAAAATTAAAAATAAGTCATTAAATCTTTTACTTTGAGCCCTAGTAAAGCATGTATTATATCTCAGATATTATCAACTGTATGTTTAAAATAACGTGATCATCAATACAGAATTTTACAGATTTTCATTAAACTTGATGATAAATGTTTAGCTGTTTTGTAATTCCTTCTTTAGTAGAAAAGTCCAAGAAGAAACATAACACAGGGAAAACACTTTTTCCTCCTACCACAGTAAGACTGGTTAAAAATAACAAACAGGAAACAATGTGGCAACAAACTGAAATGCATGCTTTCCCAGGCTGCTCCCTAGAGAAAAGTGGCTGGAGAGTTGAAGATTATAGGGCTGAAGCTAGGTTTGCTAGAGGGTCTGGTGAAACTGCAGATGTTTCTAATGGGTTTCAGCTTGTGGTATTGGCAAGATTCTGCTTCAGATAACGAAGTTCATCAGCAGGATTACTTTTTGTGAGCCAGCAAAAGAAGGGTGTGTCAGAGAAGTCAGCCTCAACCATAAATTACTTCTCTAAAAAAGAAAGAAAAAACTCTCTCTCTCTCTCTCTCTCTCTCTCTCTCTCTCTCAGTAATGGTTAGGAGAATATATATTCTCCTAACCATTATTGGAGTGGCATCCTTGGTGACTTTTTTTTGTGCTGGGGATTGAACCCAGGGCCTCACACATGCTAGACAGATGCTCTTCCACTGAGCTACATTCCCAGTCATTTTTAAAATTTTTGAAACAAGATCTTGGTAAATTGCTGAGGCTGACCTCAAACTTGTGATCCTCCTGCCTCAACACCTGCATTGCTGGGACTACAGGTGAGCATCACCACGCCAGACTGGTTACAAATTTTGAACCGTTTCAGAGAAGAGAGATAGGGATGGCACCACATGGGCAGTCCAGGCACTGCATCAGTGTTAGGCCAGCTATTGCAGAAAAGGAATTGAATGGGAAAGAAAATTGGGAATGATGGAGCCTGGAGAACTGAGAAAGGTTGTCCCCAAGGGCAGCCACTGCTCAGATCTGCTGATTGGTTCTCTCCTCAGTACTGGGAATTGAACCTAGAGCCTCCTTTGTATTAGGCAAGTACTCTACTGCCGGGCTACATTCCCAGCCCGAGTAACAATAACCGAGAGATGGGTGAACCTGGCTGCCCACCATCAGGTGAATACATAAAGAGAATGTGGCATCCATACACAGCGGAATGTCATTTGCCATCAAGAATGAAATCCAGTCATCTGCTGTAAAATGAATGGAATTGGGGGACGTTATGTTACGTGAAATAAGCCAGACGGGCAGGTAAGTAGCACATGTTCTTTCTCCTACATGGAAGCTAAAAGTCAACCTGTGTGTCACATGGTGACTCCTAGGGATTCAGGGGGGTGGAGTAGAGGGAGTATGGGTTTGGTTAGGGCTTGTGTGGAAATACCACACTGAACCCCACTTATATGCACAATTTATACCTGATAACCAAAAATAAGTGTTTTTGCAGTGTGGAACTTGGAAGTTTGGGACTTTATTTAGTTAATCCGTGTAACCACAATGTCCAGTGAGGTCTCCAGAGCCCTGAACTTCAACATCATGAATATCAGGCCGGCAGCACTTGTGATTCTGTAGCACGCCAAGGCAAAAGTGTCTTGTTTTCAGTACTTGCACTAAGCTGGCCCAATTTTAAGTAATTTTAGAAAACTACCACACAGTATATTTTAAATTCTGGAGTCTGGTGGCAGAATTCAGACTAGGTTTGGTTTCTTAATGGTGATTGGACTAGATTTTAGTTCACAGTAAAACTGATTTACTAAGAAAACTAAACAAAGGCAGTGTGATTATTTAATCTTCATCTCAATTAACACAGGAAGGAGGCAGGGTAAGACTTCTAGTTCTGTTCTACAGAAACCCTGAAAAGTAGAAGATGAACTAAATTCCTTTCTCGAAGAAGCCCAGGTGTACTTGTTTTGAAGTTTGTTAAAAAAAAAAAAAAAACTTTAAACAGGTTAAAGAAACAATAAATTTAAAAGACTAAAACTGTCTTGAAAAAAAATAAACCTACATTTGTTTAAATACAATAACAAAAAAAAATTGAAAGATCAAAAGATTACCAAAAAAAGGGAGAAAAAAAACAATTGATGTTGGCTTCTTTTAGGCAGAGAAAAGAGAAAACAGAAGGATGACTTTTACTTTACAATGTTTATTTTTCTATACTCTTTAGATTGTTAAAATATTTGCACAAACTTCCCCTTTTTAAAAATATTAATAGGTTATTCAGGCAGTGAGTTTGTACGCCCATTTTGTTTTCTTTCCTATAATTTTTTTTCTACATTCTGAAAAACAATATAATGTTAGAAGTGTTGAATAAAAAGAATCCTGAAAAACTTTAACACAGGAACTAAGGCTAAGAACATCTTAGCCAAAACAGATGATTGTGATATATTCTTTTAAAATATTTATGTTAAGTAGAAATTTATGTAATATACTATACACAGGAAGACAACTATAAGTAGGATAATTAAGTAAAAAACCTCAAGGAATCACTTTTGATCAACAAAAAGTAAAATACAAAATGATTTTATACCAGATACCTTAATTGGAAAATGTTATTTCATTCAAGTAACAAGCTTAAAGCAGTCACCAAGTAAAAATGTTAACCCTCTACAACCTATATATTCATACACACCACCCTTATATAAGTATCACATACATTTTTATCTTGTTCCAGAGAAATTCATATCTTCTTTATTGCTACTCCTGTGTAAATTATTTAGTGTTTTGATTTTTTTGTCATGAGAAAAAAAATGTTTTCAGAATGCTACTGAGCAACCAAATCAACATTGGACTATGAGTTAAAATTGGGATTTAATATTTAAATTATTTTTGCAAAAGCAAAAATAGCTGCATTATGACTCTGTTTAAGTGAGAGGCAAGCATGGGTGACAGTCTATTAATAGGAATCACTTGTAATCTGATGAGGAGCGTGATGACGCTGAGTGAGCTTTGAAATCGGGCCTTTCCTGATAACAACCTGTGTGGACACAGACCTCTTTGTCCTGGCACCTTTTCTGAAAGGGTCTGCGTGAGTGCACCAAAAAAGAATCACCAGGAGAAGAAAAAGTAAAAGCCGCGTTCTCAGCCTGCTAAGCAGAGGCAGCACACGCAGTCCCCAGCCTCTGAATATCCAGTGGAAGATGTCATGTCCTGCCGGGGCTGTCTCTCGGACACAAGCAGGGGTCTTGCAGCAGCCCCAGGGAACAGTGGGGCAGACACGGGAGAGACCCAATTCATTTGGATGAGACGCACTCACTGCCCCCAAGAGGGTCACCACGAGGGAGCTGACCCTTACCAAGGAGGCCGCCCCTTAGACATCCCCTTCTCTAGATGGGTTTACCAGCCCACCTCTGCCCTGTCCCCCTGGGCCATTTTCCTGGTGACCTTCTGACTCCTGGCACTGAAGATGGTAGGTCTGCGTTTCCTCCCCTTGCTCTTCCTCATCTGAATCCAGCTCAGACTCATCGTTGTAGAAATGAAGGGTGGCTTGCACTGGGAAACTGGCCAGCACCTTCTCCCCGGAACTCTGCAGGTATTCTTGATGCTTTGAAATAGGTAAATAAAGTCTAATATTTAAGAAACAAATACATCATTAATCAACCTGAAAACTGGCCTATACTACCAAGACTCTTTTCCCCAGAAGCAGCTAACTCCCCCATCTTCCTGTCTGATTTTGCCTTCCCTACATACAGTGGAATTTAAGTTAGTAGAACATGAAACTGTGGCCACCTAGATAGGGGACTTGGTAATAAACCCCACACTAGATCAGAACTCTGAATGAGCAAATCAATTTTTAGACCTGAATAGGTGCACTTCAACAAAGGGAATATGCTACTGAAAACACTGGATTCCAGAATTAATAGGCCCACTCTGATTAAATGGACAACTTGAGTCCTCTGGGATAATGATGTCCCATTTAGGACCCAGGCCCCATTCCACCCCCATCTTTTGAGCATGGAAAATGGAACCCTCTGGGCTCTGGAGGAAACTTTACTCTGAAATTCTGATCCATGGAAGCAGCTAATTTCCCAAATGTTACTGTAAGAGAACATGGAGGGGTGGATCCCTGGCTTAGACAAAATAGAAAAGATGTGCTTAGGGGGAAAAAAGATAGAAATAAAGCTTGAATATATAAAAATTGATTCCAGGTATTGTGGGATATGGGATTCAAGTTATACACATTTTAAATATCCCCCATAATCTCTTGTCCTTGTACTTCTCATTTATTAATTTTCATGCTTGGTTCCCTGCAAACTTCTCAGGAAGGGTCTTGACTGATTCCTGCTGATTTCAACATCGCCTTCTAGACAGAAGAGCAAAGGCATGGTGTGCCATATAACATAGGGCATGGTGCACACCTGTGATCCCAGCACCTGGAGAGGCTGAGACAGGAGCATTGCAAGTTCAAGGACAGCCTGGGCAACCTAGTGAAAGCCTGTCTCAACAATTAAAAACAAACAAACAAAAAAACATTCTGGTGATGTAGCTCAGGGATAAAGAGCCGCTGGGTTCTATCTCTAGTACTGCCAAAAATAAAAAAAGAAAAGAAAAAAACATGACAATTTTAACTTTTAAAATTTCCAATAGACCAGTGGTTCTCGACCTCCAGGGCATGTCTGACAATATCTGGGGGCATTTTTGGTTATCACAATTGAAAAAAAGAAAGTTACTTATATTTAATTGGCAGAGGCCAGGAATACTATTAAAGATACCATAAAGCCCTGGACAGCCCCAGAACATGGGATTATCTAGCCCAAAGTGTCCACAGTCCTGAGCTAAGAGACTGTGCAACAGAGAGGGTGCATATGGTCTGTACTTCTAGGACAGAATATAAGCAGAGTTCAGTTTGGGGGCATATTAAAAAGTAGGTGTTTATGCTGAAGTATTTGCAGGTGAATTTGTAGGATATCCAGGTTTGCTTTAAAATATGTCAACATCAACATAAATAGTTTGGAGAGATGGTAATGTGATCAGGTTAGAAGAATGTTGATAAAAATTATGAAGGCTGGAGATGGGTGCATGGGTCTTCTGCCATTTCTGTGTGTGTTTCAAAAAAATTTTTTTTCTTGTATTGGGGATTGAACCCTGAGGTGTCTTACCACTGAGCTACATCTCCAGCCCCTCTTTTAAATTTTGAGACTGAGTCTCCCTATAACGCCCAGGTTAACCTGGAACTTGCTTCAGCCTCCTGAGTTGCTGGGATTATAGATGTTCACTACTGTGCCTGGCTGTTTGAAATTTTCTATAATAAAAGTCTAAAATAAAATGAAATACAAATGAAACAATTGTATATCTAGTTTGAAACACACAGTTATACTGATGCAGCTCATGCATTACAACTCGCAGCATTTTCAGCAAATCAAAAATCTGGGGTGGGGCTGGGGATGTGGCTCAAGCGGTAGCGCGCTCGCCTGGCATGCGTGCGACCCGGGTTCGATCCTCAGCACCACATACCAACAAAGATGTTGTGTCCGCCGAGAACTAAAAAATAAATAAAATTCTCTCTCTCTCTCTCTCTCTCTCTCTCTCTCTCTCTCTCTCTCTCCCTCCCTCCCTCCCTCCTCTCTCACTCTCTCTTTAAAAAAAAAAAATCTGGGGTGCATTGCAGGTCTGGGATATGGTAAAGTGATCCTTGCAGGGAACACAGTAAGGTATGACTCTCAACCCCAGCTGCACACTAGGATCAGCTGGAGAGCCTGTAAAAATGCAAATGCTGGGCCTCTCCCTAGCACAGGTGGATCAGCATGTGGGGAGCCATCCAAGCAACTGGATTTTCAAAAACTTCTCCAGGGATTCTATGAGGATTGAAAACCATGGATGTAAAGGACACTTAGAAACATTCCTTCTGTGCCACCATGCCCAGTGAGAAGGAATGTTTCTAAGTGTCCTTTACATCCTGTAATCCTAGTGGCTGTAATTAGTGGCCTGTAATCCTAGCGGCTCAGGAGGCTGAGGCAGGAGGATCCTGATTTCAAACAAAGCCTTAGCAAAAGTGGGGCGCTAAACAACTCAGTGAGACCCTGTCTCTAAATAAAATACAAAATAGGGCTGGGGATCTGGCTCTGAGTTCAATCCCTGGTACTTCCCCCTCAAAGAAAACATTTCCTTTTCTAAAACCACACTAACCAGTCTGATGGGCTCTCAGGTTCATCTCTAGAAAAGAGTGTCTTTGGGTCATATTGAAGTTTTCCAGCCTTCCAGGGTAACTGGGGCAAAAGCACCCCGAGGATGGCTGGAAGAATAGGGTAGGTCTTCTCTGATGAAGGAAGTGAGAGATGGAGAGAGAAAGGCTAAGAGAGGAAGAGAGAGACAGATGGATAAAAATCCAGAACATGAGCCACTTGCCTAAAAATGAACGAAATGTAAGTGGGAAACAGCCAGGACCAGGACCAGGAACAGACAAACAAGAGCTACTGGAGGAAAATGCTCTCACATGCACACCCAGTACCCAGTATCTGCCCCCATATGCAATGCACACATTTTGAAGATCTACTTTGCACTAGACAATATATTAGCTTATATACCAGGAGAGAAATAAAATGTATTTCAACGTCTATGCAAATAACTACCTATGCATATGTAATTCATATATAATTAAATTTAATGCAAAGCATAATATGTGACAGGAAGCATAAAGAACACAGAGAGGTCAATTCTGCCTTGCAAATGAAGCAATAAGTCAATGAATGAATATGTGAATAGATTCCAGAAATCTAACAAAATATCCTTGAGATTCCTTGAATAAGAAAACTAAATAATATTGAAGAATATATTGAATTCCTTTCTACTTCTTTGGAGTGTACACAGTTAAAGATACTAATGTGTATTAATGCTTATGTTAAAAGAAAATGATACATTTCTTACTGTGAAGTCTATATTACCTGACAGGATACTGAAACCCAAAGGCCCCCTTTGATCTCCAAGTCTGTTGTTTCTCCCCAGGCTCACACTGTAAAGACAGACACATACATACACAGAAACAATTAAGGAGCCATTGAAGTTTTTAAAGAAAAATAGAGGTAGTCTGCTGTCAGTACCAATTTCAAACATCTTAGCAATATCAGATAGTTCCTTCTACCACAATGTCCCAGGCATTGTAAGGGCTTCTAACCATGGAGAATACAGACTCAGGATCTTAGCACAGATGTTTTGCAATCTAATGGAGAAAAATACATGTGTATACAAATAACTATGGTATAGCGCAAACCACTGCAACACATTCCTGATTCAACACAGGGAAAGGGACCAGATAAGGGCTCTGGGGCCTAGCAGGGATATCCTTGGCACATGGGTAAGAATTCTGAGACACTCCTGGCAGAGTGGAGCATCATAGTCAGAGAGACAGGAAGATAGAGGACTCAGATGGGAGAGCCCTGTGTGAAATGAATGAGACATTTGTGATTTTCACAGGGGTCTGATGTGAGGCTGAGTCCTGATCCTAGACTCTTTTAAAACCCTCTATTAACTTCGGGTTTGGTCCTGCAGACTGATTTTTTGAGCTGGGGAGCTCAACAATCAAATTTGTATTTTAAGGATAATGATGGCCGCTGAGAGCTGTGCATGGGATGGTTTGAAGTAAGGGCGTGGAGGCACCAGTCTGGGTAGGAGATGGTAAAGATTTGAACAGAAGTTAACAGCCAGGGGGAGGGAGGGAAAGCCGACTGGAGAACACCACAGGCCCTCAGCACCATGCAAAGGGCCTGTGATCACCTGCATATCAGAAACTGCAGAGAGGGAAGCTCATCTGAGACAAGGCAACTAAGGACAATGTTAATAAACAACAGACATGAAGAGAGCCAGGCAAGTCCATGCTGACTGCTGACCAGGAAGTGACATGATGGTCCACTCTGCCCATCCAGGGTGGCACCCCTTCTAACCAAACTCCTGATGGTGCTAGACCCAAGTGGATTTGCCCTGACACATAGCCAGGTTATCCAAAGGTCTAAAGGGCCAGGAGTCACCATGTGATCTCAGGTCTCTGAAAGCTTAGTCACTTTTGAAAAGTGGGATGTGAGGCATTCTGGGATGGATCAGTCTGGGATGATTTGAAAATGGGCTGAAGAGTGGTAAATCAGAAACCCCAAGTTTTTGGACTCCAAAAATATCAGTGACAATCGGATTAGGAATGGGACAAAACTGCTCTGGCATTGCAAAGAAGGACTTTGGGGATTTTGATACTGTCAATTTTCATGCCATTCCTTCCTGTGTAACCCTGGTGTGTGTGTGTGTGTGTGTGTGTGTGTGTGTGTGTGTGTGTGTGTGTATACATATGTGAGGAAACTGGCCTGCTGGATACATCTGAAGACATTACAGCTTATCCAGTCCTATTTTTATAATAAACTGTGATTAGCTGAGGGAAGAAAAGTAAAGCTTTGTGGAATAAAATCTTATGCATACTTTGGAGGCTACAGGAAATTACTTCTGTGTTAAGCTGTGTGGTGATTATAAATTATACCTAATCAACCAGGCACACCCTTCCACTACAAGCAATCCTGTCCTGCTGAGCAGAACTCCATGCCCTGGGACGAGACAGGGTACACACAACAATGCAACTTGCATGCACAGTGGAAAGCATTCCAGATAGCTCCCTTAAAAAATCTGATTCTGACTAGACTCTGAAATGTACAATGTACCTACATAAAATTTAAGAACTGTGCCCCACAAACATACACAGCTTTCAAAATACTAGTGTTAAAATATTCTGATTATTTTCCAAAATATTTTATTCAAGATTCTTTCTCACTGAGGGAAGAGACTCAATATTCACATGTTGATAATTAATGGGAACAGAAATGTACACAAGTTAAACAGTGTGTTTAAGGCATGGGTGTTTTCTGAAAACCCAGACAGTGGATTCCAGCAGAGACTTTTGGATAGTGACGTGAGCCTCCAACCAGCTAAATCTATCTGGAAGATAGGACCCTTTCAAGGAACCACCTCTGACTTCTCCCAGAAATCACCTCCCGGGCAGTGTGGGCAAGTCGCCAGGAAGGAAAAGCAATAGATGTCAAGAAGGGATTAGCTGGGGGATGCAGGTGCAGCCCAGTGTAAAACACCTGCTTAGCATAGGGAAGGCCCTGGATTCCATCCCAGCACCAAAAACATTTTTAAACATTTAGACTGTCTTTCACTGTCTACATGGTCCAGAGGTAGGAGCCCTACGGCCACCACGTGAGGACAACTCCACTGCTGAAGGCACAAGTCCTTGAGGCCTTCCCTCAAATCCAGATTTTATTCTAATTTGGATCTCTGTACGTGCAGCTCGGCCTTAGGTCACCGGGCCTCACCCCAGGCTCCTGACCCCTTCCACTCCCAGATATACTAAACAGGGCCCAGAGACCAGGAGTTCTCCTGCGTTGTCGGGAGAGGAGCCATTGACAAGAACTGTTCCCCTAACGCTCCCCGAAGGGCCCCTCGGATGAGCAGTGGGTACCCTGAGCCTAGGTCTCGGTGGTTCCTGATGTTCTGTCTGTCCTTTCTGCTCCTCACCAATTGAGATTTGCAAAGGGCTGAGCAAGGGTGGTGGGGGTGGGGGTGGGGCTGGGGGAACTTTGTAGCTGGCAAAGTCTACAGCCCAAGGAACTTCTTCCACCTCCATCCAGATCCAAGGACGAACTGCTTCATCCAGTGTGACAGTCAACTAGAGTTGCTGCGGCTGAACATTTCTCTGCAAGGTAGTCTTTACTTTCGTCAAAAAGGGGAGGGGGACCTACTGCCATTAGGCAATGTGCTACAGTATTTTTTAAAAATTAATTTTACTTTTTTTTGTGCGGGAGATTGAACCCAGTTTCGTTTTACTACTGACCTATGTTTCCAGTCCTTTTTTTTTTTTAATTTTAAGACAGAGTATGGCAAAATTACTGAAGCTGGCCTTGAACTTGCAATCCTCCTGCCTCAGCCTCCTGAGTTGGGAGGGTTGCTGGGATTACAGGTATGAGCCACTACATCCTGTGTGCTATTATATTTTTATTTTATTCTTGCAAACAACAAATATGGTACACATATATTTCATTTAAAAGGAAATTGAATGTAATTATAAACATATTTTCTCTCCTATAAAATACTACTTTAGGGCTGGGGATGTGGCTCAAGCAGTAGCATGCTCGCCTGGCAAGCGTGCGGCCCAGGTTCGATCCTCAGCACCATATATCAACAAAGATGTTGTGTCCACCGAGAACTAAAAAATAAATATTAAAAATTCTCTCTCTCTCTCTCTCTCTCTCTCTCTCTCTCTCTATCTCTCTCCTCTCTCACTCTCTAAAAAAATTAAAAACAATAAAATTAAATACTACTTTAAAAACTTGTTTGAAGGCAAAAGAAGGAACTATTTTCCATTATTAGATATTGCATTTAAGAATAATTTAGTAATCCTCAGCACCACATAAAAATAAATAAATAAAAATAGAGGTATTGTTTCCATCTACAACTAAAAATAATATATATATTTTTTTTTAAAAAAAGAGAATAATTTAGGCTAGCTGGGTGTAGTGGCTTCCACCTGTAATCCCAGCAAGTCAGGAGGCTGGGGCAGGCAGATAGTGAGTTCAAAGTTAGTCTCAGCAACTTAGTGAGGCCCTGTGTCAAAAAATATAAATAAAATAAAATAAATGGCTAGAAGATGTGGCTCTGTGGTTACTTCTCAGTATTTAAAAAATAGGCTTAAAAATTATACCACTTATTAATTTGTTATAGATTTTATTTGCTTGATTCTTTAATTAATAATAACTGAATTAAAACTTCTAGTATTCAGATTAGTTAAATAAAGTAGACTAAATATTAAAATATGGTGAAGGTCTATTTTCTCACACCCAAGTTTTCTTACCAGACTACAGATAACTAAATATTAAGCCATATACCACATATGTTATGTAAATCAAATACACAGTTCTTCCTAACCAGATTAACTCTTACAATGTTTTAAAAGCCATCCAATTAGGGCCCAATGTGTGGCCTAGAGAGTGCTCGCCTAGCAAGCACAAGCACAAGGCCCTGGGTTGTATCCCCAGCACCAAAAATAAATAAATAAATAAATAAATAAATAAATAAATAAATAAATAAGCAAACCATCAAGTTACATTTTAAAATATAGCAAATGAAAGGAAGTCATTACTTCAATAAGAATAAAAGCAATTTAGTTACCAGGCTAACAAAATAAAATAGTAGTGGCAATTAATCTTTGTTCACAAAGCCCCTCTGTTGAGTGTATTTGCTCTGACAACATGAGTTATCCCAGGAGTGCTTGTAGACTAGGTGGAAAGTACTTCAGAAAAGGCCAGATGGCGGGTGGGGGCTTTTAGCTGCACCTTCTGGACACTCCATTTGAAGCACTGTCCTTATTTGCTCTGTGGCAAATAATGCATTAATGGTATGACACTCAATTTTTCTCTATGGTGGCAGCCTTCTCCCCTCTCCTTCCTACCTCCAGATTTGCAGAAACCCAAACATGGAAGAATTCCCAAGAAACTGATGTGCCATAAGGGCTTTGCTTTTCAAGAAAGGATAAGCAACCAGGAGTCCGATCTGTATGTAACTCAGGTCTGGTTAACACCTGACTCACACAGACTCCAATTCCCAGCCCTTGAGGCATCTCTAGGTTAGATGACCAAGGGAGGGGCAGAGGAGGAGACCGTTTGAGGTCCTTTCATTTTAGAGAAGGTGCCACTTTCTGCCTGGACTGATTACTTAGAACATCCACACTTAACCTTACCAGGCTTCCAGTTCTGGTCAGTTCTGCATCTGCTGGAGAACTGACCAGGGTCTCCATGGTGTTGGGCTAGAACTGGAAAGCAAGTACAAGGAGAGAATGAATCCCAGGCTCCCCGGCCCACAGTGCTGGGGATTCGGCTGTCCTTTAAATACCATGAGTTATTATCTAGTGTCTGAGTCAACCTAGGGTTGGATCAGTGCTACTTATGTGTTTCTCTCCTGTGTATTTCTCAGTTTTCTGCCTTCAGTTAGACTCTGGGAAAGTAAAGGAAACACATGAGTTGAAGGATTTCTGACTCAGTTAATCCTGGCTGGATTCTTTAGCTCAGGATTTTCCCACTATAGCTGGCTACTTTGTCACTAGTTTCAACTGCACCTCCTCATTGAAGGATCTTGATTCTCAGAGTTGGTTCTGCAGAGTTCTAGAATGACACAAAGGAGATCTGTTTCTCCACTCAGGCTGCCTGGCCTACCCAACCCCATTCCTACTTCCCCAGCTGATCTGATTTCCTTAAATTTTATTACTTTAAAAAGGGCTGTTGCCCAAGGATGGCCAACGCTAAGCCCTGGGCACAGGGAAAACAAAGACTATCACCTTGTGACAGCCAAAGTGCAGGGGATCCCTTTGCAAAGTTCGTTTAGGGGCCCAAGACGTCAGTATTTCCCAGCTCAGTGACTTATAGATCTTCTAGGAACGCAAACATAGGTGCATTTCCTGGCCAGGTACCTTCTGGGGCTCTGTACTTCAGAATTGTGCCTTGGAACCCACAGAGCGTTGTAGCCCTCTAGGTCTCCGGCTAAAGATCTTGCTCAGCATCATCGTCGAGCTTGGGGACTCCGCCAGGGCAGGGGGTTGGGGGGTTCAGCGACGCCAGAGCATTCAGCTTGCTGCTCTCAGAGTTTAAATGAGGCGCGTGCCTCTCCACGCGTCCACCTGGGTCGCGGGACACTCTCACCTCTCGGCCGGTGTGGCGACGACGGCCTCCGGGAATCGTTCCCAGGACAGTGACAGACGCGCCCCAGCCCCTCCCAGGCTCCGGCAGCCGGCTCGGGTCTCCAGGTGCAGGCGGAGCTCGCGTCCTCCAGCGGCGCCAGCGACAGGACCGCGTCGATCCGCCTGGACAAGCCACTCACCTACTCGCGCCATTTGCGCCAGGTTTAAAAACGGGGGCGGGGCGGGGACAGGACAAGGGAAATCTCGGAGAGGGGGGAAAGGAGACGGCAGAAGTCCCGTGAAGGGACAGAGGAAGCAAGGACGGGGTGGGGCCAAGAAAAGCTCAAGGGAGGGCGCCTAGTGGTCAAGTGGTGGCGGCAGGGTGTGGGTCAAGCAGGGGATTCGGGAAGCCCAGGGCAAAGGTGGGAAGGGGACAAAGGAAAACCGGGCAGGGGGCTCTAGGGGCGGGGCGGGGCAAGGAAGCTCAGGGAGGGGACCGTGCGGCGGGAAGTGACACTGGAAGCCGGGAGAGGGAGGGCAAGGCTAACGTTTCCACCGGGCGCGCCCCCTCCGGGACTGGGGGTGATAGGCGCTTGCCGGGCTGGGGGTTCCCGCCAGGTGCGAGAAGAGAAGGGTCCCTAAAATTATGTTTTAATGAAAAAATAAATTTATTGTAAGATAAAATGAGTTTTTTAGAAAGTTTTACTGCAGATAGAGGAATTAAAATACAATAAAAGGCAGCTGGGGGTGGGGGTTAGCTGGGTGGTAGAGTGCTTGCCCTGGGTTGCATTTCTAGCACCACAAAGCAAACAAGAATGAATAAAATACAGTAATAGAAAGAAAAGGTTGTTGAGATGGTTGACTTTGTATCACCAAATAGAATTACTGTTTTGAATCCATGGCACATCTTTAGAATAGAGGAATGATTTGGGGGAAGGGATAGACATGTTAAGAAACTTCATTAGGCCCCTGATTTATAAGCTGGGAAACAGGCAGAACTTGCAGTGAATCTCTGCCTGGGCAGTGATGAGGAAATAATTAAATGGAGATTCTATCTCTTGCTGAACTGTCTTTAATTGAAAATCCTTTTTCATATGCTGACTTTCAGTGGCAGTTTAGAAACAAAGAATAGAGAGTTAACCCTGAGGGTTTCCAGTGGCCTAGGAGGAGGATACCAAAAGTCAAAACATCTAAGAGGGCAGAATATTTTTACATAAACAGTGTTGAAGACAAGCAGGGAAATGAGAATTTCCTTTCCTTCTGTTTAGTGAGGCTGTATTTCCTGTTATCCACTCCAAGGAGTGTTGTGCGGCTCTGGAAAGGGGTTTGGAAGCTACAAGATGTTATTATTGCTCTTGATGTTGTTACTTTCTAAAAGATTTTGTGGTGCTGGGGATTTAAACCAGGGCCTAATGTGTGTGAGGCAAATATTCTACCATTGAACTATATCACTGGCCCAAGATTCTTTAAGAATAAAAAAAAAGTTTGTTCCATGGGCAAAAGAGGTACATTTGTTTTGATGTTTAATTTTTATTTACATATTTTCATTTCTGAAAATTGTGAAAAAAATATAGTTTAAAATTTAATATCCTAACCATTATGAGTGTACAGTTCAGTGGCACTGGACACATTCACATTGTACAACCAACAGTAACCTCCATCCCTCGCACGCTTCATGTAAAACCCAAACTCCTAAACAATGCCTTGGCATCTCCCCTTCCCACAACCCCGCAGCCACCTTTCTTTCTGTGTCTCTGCTTTAGTTGACTCTGGGTCTAAGTGCATCGCTCATGTCAGTGGAATCACGTATGTTTTTCTTTTTGTGGCTAACTTATTTCACCTAGCACCTGTCCTTGAAATCCATCCACACTGCAACATGTTAGAATTCTTTTCTTTTTTAAGGCTGAGTACTATGCGATTGTAGGTACATCATGAAATCTACATTTTGTTTATCCAGTTCTCTGTAGATGGACACTTGGATGACTTCGCCTTTTGGAGACTGAGTAATCATGCTATAGGTACACAAAAGGTGGTACCTGTCCTTATCCATCATAAAAGTCACAGCCAATGGTCCTTCAAAAAGACACCTAACAAGAGAAAAGCATAGCAGATTTATTTAATCAGAGTTTTATATGACACAGGAGGCTTCCGAAACAATGACCTGAGGACCCAAGGAGATGGGACAGATTTTATGCTTAGGCTGGATGAAGTGTGGACAGCTGCATAGAAGGGCAACTGGTCTAGACTGAGGGGGAACCCAGCAAGGCCTGTCTGTTCAGATTCTTTGTGACTGCTCTGGCCGGCATTCCTTCCTCCCACGTATGGGGCAGTGTCCCTCTGGAAGGAGGGTCTTGGGACCTACCATCAACGAGGTAGGCAGAGAATGTCTTTATGGCCAGCTCTTTGAGGAATGGAGGGGAGCAGGAGGAAGGAGGACAGAAGGTCAGAGAAACACTTTACCCCCCAGGCTGCCTCTGGACCTCTGTGTATCTTTTAGGTCAAAGTACTCAGTGTGCCAAAGTGCCATGGTTGGGGGTACCGTTGACTGAGCCCCAGCACTGCTATGAACAGTATTTATATAATTACCTGCTTTCAGTTCTTGTGAGTATATACTCAGAAGTAGTATTGTTGAATGAAATATATTTGGTTTTAAAGTTTTATGTTAAGGCTTGAGTTGGCTTTTGAAAAAAATTAGCATGAAATTCTTATTCACATTGCAAAGGGAAATTGTGAAGGTTTCTATTCCATCTTTTCCCTTTGAGTGCAGATGTCCTAGCTCACCAGATGACTGGAAGCTGGAACCATCTTCAGTTACTCTGAGTTAAAGCCAGGACCATAGCCCTGGCTGCCGGACCCTCCTCATGTCCCCTCCACTCTGTCCTTTACCTCTCCAATCTCACCTCGCACTCTGCCTGCCTCCCCTTGAGTCCCTGGGCCAGGAGCACCAGGCACACTTGCCGTGGGGCCTCTGCCTGAAGCCCTCCAGACACTCCAGTCTTATCTCATCATCTCCTTTGGTCTTTACTCAAATGCCCTCTGGGGATGACACCTTCCATGTTCTATGACACGCGTTAAAGCATCTTCACCTCTACAAACACACGTGCCCACGCGCGCAAACACACACAAACACACACTCCTCAGCATGCCTTGCCTTCCTTTCCTGCATTTTTTCTTCATCTTATTTATTTTTGGTACCAGGAATTGGACTCAGCTTAACCACTAAGCCACAGCCACAGCTCTTTTTTATATTTCGAGAGAGGGCCTCCCTAAGTTGCTTTGGGCTTTGCTATGTGTTTGAGGCTGGCTTTGAATTCAAGAGCCCCCTGCCTCAGTTTCCTGAGCCGCTGGGTTTACAGGCGTGCGCCACCATGCCTCCCTGTTCATCATATTTAACAAACTGTATTTTCCACATCTGAAACTATCACATTTAACGTACTCTTTCTTACCTGATCACTTATATTTTATACATTTATTTATTTATTTATTTATTTATTTATTTATTTATTTATTTTAAGTGGTGCTCAGGATTGAACTCAGTGCCTAGCACATGCTAGGTGAATGCTCTACCGCTGAGCCACAACCTCAGCCCATTTCATTTATTTTCTGTCTCTCCCAGTAAGATGTCAACTCCACAAGGACAGAGCTTTGTCTGCTTCCTTTGTGGCTATGTCCTGAGCTGGAACTGCCTCTGACATATAGCGTGTGTTAGAGAGGGTATACATGTGACCATAGCTTCAGAATAAAATGAAGAAGTATTTTGCAGTTGTCCAATTTAATGATACACTGTCAGCTAACAACCAATGTGAGAGAGTATGGAAAGCAGAAAGTTTTACCCCAGGTGGCACTTGGTTAGTAACATCTCACATCAGGATGTTCTGAAGGCACATGGGATGGCATTCCACCTGAGTGAGTTGAACAGTGGCCTCCAAAAGATATGTCCAAGTCCATTGGAACCTGTGAATGTGACTTTATCCAGAAAAAGGGCCTTTGCAGATGCAGTTCATTTAGGGATCTCAAGAGAAGAGCATTCTGGATTTAGGGTGTGTTATGGTTTGAAAGTTTTGTCCCCTCCAAAATCCACATGGAAATTTCATTGCCAATGAAATGGTATTGGGAGGTGGGTCCTGTAGGAAGTAGGTAGGCCATGAAGGCTCCACTCTCATAGTGGGTTTAATGCCTTCCTGGAGTGGGTGACTTGTCCTTTTCTCTTCCATTTTTCTGCCTTATGGGGAATAGTGTTCCTTCCCCTGGAGAATGAAGCAAAAACCCTCCCTCTTGGAAGTGGAGAGTAGGCCCTTACCAGATGCCAAACCTGTCTCAGGCTCCCCAGACACTAGAACTAGGCAGTCTCAGGTCTTCTGTTACAGAAGCACAAAGTGGATTAAGACAGGGTGGATCCTAAATCCAGTGACAAGTGTCCACGTAAGAGAAAGGCTGCAGGAGATGCAAAACACAGAGACACGTGGAGAAGAGGCAATGGGAAGACAGAGGCAGAGGCTGAAGTGAGCCCGGGAGCCTGGAGGATTGCCAGAGACCACCAGAAGCTAGGAGTAGCTGGTGCTGATTCTCCCCCTGGAGCCTTCAGAAGATAGCACCCTGCAGATGCCTTGATTTTGGACTTCAAATTTCCTGAACTGTGAGAGAATAGAATTCTGTTGATTTAAGTCACCAATTTTTTTCTAATTTGTAATAGCAGCCATAAGACACCAAAACAGCACCCACAGTTGTGTCTAAGATGGTTCTCGAGTTTATCACTACAATGAGATCACTCTTCTGATTGGGCCTACAGGAAAATGGAAGAAACTCCTATTAGTAACCTAGTGTCTGATCATATACAGTGTTGTGTGAAAGAAAATTGGACCAAGTGATATCAGAAAAACCAGAAATCATAGCCAGAGGAGATCTTCTCCAACCCCATGGTCAGGAGATCTTGAATATTGTTCTTAGTTCATTTTATTTTATAGATCAGATAATGGGAGAAGGTGAATAACTTGCCTATTGCACCAATAATACCTATTCTAATAACAATAACTTTAACATTTATGGAGCATTTATTTATTGTGTGACAGGGACTGTGGTTTAGAGATATTAATTCACTCAGTCCTCACAATAAACATAGAAGGGAAACAGTAGTATTACCCATTGTATTACAGGCAAGAAAATCTATTTGAAAAGTTAAATCTTTATTACAAGGTTACCCAGAAAAATCAGGGTGGGCAATAAACCCAGGCAGGATTACTCCAGAGTCTGGGACTGAGCAAGTATGTGCCATAGACTTCCCTTCCAGCTGGGCCTTGGGGTGCATTCCTATAATTCTAGCAACTCGGGAAGCTAAGGCAGGAGAATCACAAGTTCAAAGCCAGCCTCAGCAATTTAAGGAGGCTCTAAGTAACCCTGACTCAAAATAAAAACAAAAAGGGCTGGGGATGTAGCTCAGTGGTTAAGCACCCCTGGGTTCAATCCCCAGTACCAAAACAAACACAAACAAAAATCCTTCACTCCCTCTGTGACCTGTTAAAGAGTTGATCTCATGTCATAGTCATGCTGGCTTTCAAGGAGCGCCCGTGTGAAAGATGAGTTGGAGATGGCTGACCAACATGTTGGAGCTGGCCACTGGTTGCCCCTCTGGAGATTGCAAGTTCATGGTTAAAAAGCCAAACCTGGGCTGGGGTTGTAACTCAGTAGTAGAGCACACACCTTGCATGAGTGAGGCACTGGGTTCAATCCTCAGCACCACATAGAAATAAATAAAGGCATTGTGTCCATCTACAACTACATATTTTAAAAAAAGCCAAACCTATGGTAGTTTCTGGGATGCCTCCTTGTTCTTATCATTGGAAACAGGTAATGAGCAAGACCTCTATCCCATTCTGATCCTCCCCAAATGAAAACTGAGGCTCTGGGCCATGCTGAAATTCAAGTTCTAATAATTCAACTCTGATAAGTTGAATTCAGATTCTCTGTTTCCTCTGCCTTCCTGTTTTTTTTTTTTTAGTATTGAAAGGGAAAATAATTCCATGTACAGTTGACCCTCCCTCTGTATCTGCAGGTTCCATACCTGCAGATTCAACCAAAGTCAGGTGGAAGATATTTGAAAGAAATTATGCCTGGACTGAACACATACAGACTTTTTTCTTGCTATTATTCCCTACACAATTCAGTACAACAACTATTTACATAACACTTACATTGTGTTAGATAGTACAAGTAATCTAAAGATGATTTAAAGTAGATTGGGCATAGTCATGTGTTTTATGGAAATGTATATCATTTTTACTGTGTGTATGTGTGTGTGTGTGTGTGTGTGTGTGTGTGTGTGTGTGTGTAGTGCTAGGGATGGAACCTAGGACCTCACACATGCTAAGCATACACTCTACCACCGAGCTACACCCCCAGCCCAGTACCAGACCATGTTCTATGACTGATTTGAGTGTCTGTGGACATGGGTATCAGAGAGGAGTGGGGTGAGGGGCCGGTCCTGGAATCAATCCCTCGTGGATGCAGAGGGACAACTGTATACATATTTTAAAAGCCCTTGAGATGCACAGAGCACATGAGGAGGAAAAAGCAGTGATGCCTTAGGCCTCTGTGGCTCCTAGAAAGGTACAGAGATTTTTTTTCTAAACTTTGAAATAAAGGCTAGTCAACTTGCGCAGCCCACTACCCATTCCCTATTGGAGAATTCTAGCCCATGGCCTTATGCCACTCTGAGCTGTAACAGTCTAGGATTTCCACAATCACTTGCTAGTCAATATGCCCAACTTGCCCCCATTACAGAAACCTGTTTTCTCCACGTTCTCCTTCTTCATTTTTTAGTTTCATTTTACTGGTAGATTATGTGCTTATAAAAAGCAATGCAGTGAAAAGTTCCCTTTTCTCCTCTGCTTCCACGCACCCCATTCCTCAAAGTATCCCTATTCTTAAAAGCTTCATGTGGGCTGGGGTGTGGCTCAGTGAAGAGCACTTGCCTAGCACGGTGTGAGGCGCTGGGTTTGATCTCAACACCACGTAAAAATAAAAAAATAAAACAAAGCTATTTTGTCCATCTACAACTAAAAATAAAAAAATTTAAAAAGCTTCATGTGACACTTTAAATTATTAATTAAAATGTATTAATATTTTAATTATTAATTAAAATATTAATACATTTGCTTGTGTAGATACAAGCAAATGTATTAATATTTTGTTATCAGCCTTCATGCCTACTTTTTTTTTAATCCGCTCCCCCCAGTGCTGGGGACTGAACCCAGTGTCTTAGGAGAAGAGCTTGACCACTGGGCTCCACTCCCAGCCCAGCCTCCATCCCTTTTACACCAAGGGGGGCCTGTCATAGTCCACACAATTTCACACAGCTTCCTTATTTTCTTCTTGTTCCCCCTCCTTTTTAAGAGCTGTAGTGTTCTAGTGCATGTAGCACCACCATTTATTTACTGTCCCTACCTGAAATCCAGGTAGTTTCCAGTTTTCTGTGTTACAAACTAGGCCTCACTGAATAATCTTAAATATACATGCACCATTTGGCGCATGGGTTGCTGTCTATGTGGGTGTGTTCCTAGAAGGTGTGCCTAAGTTTTTTGCCACTCGGCTAGGTCCCCCATTCTTTGGTATCATCTACAGACCTAGACCTTCTTCTCAGGGACCTGTCACATTCCCTGGGTCCCTTGGAGAGATTTACTTCACAGCAGTTGAAGTAACTGGTGTATCGTATGCATAACTCACACTACACAGTGAATACAACTTTATCTTTTATATTCTCTTTAAAATTCACCCCATAGAGCTAGACACGCAGGTGCACACTTGTGATCCCAGTAGCTGAGGAGGCTGAAGCAGGAGGATCGCAAGTTCGAAGCTAGCCTTAGTAACTTAGTGAGATCCTTTTATTCCAAAATAAAATATTGAAAAAGAGCTAGGGATGTGGCTTAATGGTTAAGTGCCCCTGGGTTCAATCCCAAATACCCACCCCCCCAAAAAAATCCAGTTAAAAGTATCTTCATTTGCACAGAGGAAAACTACTACCCTGTGTTAGCCTCCCAGGGCTTCTGTAACAAAGTACCAGAAATTGGGGGGGGGGCACAACAGATCTTAATTGTTTCTCAGTTCTGGAGGCCAGAAGTTTGAAATCTCAGTGTTGGTGGGGGCATCCTCCTTCTGAAGCCAGGAGGGAATCAACCTCGCATCTTCCTAGGCTTGGTGGACTTCCAGCTCTGCATCATAGGGTGGCTTTCTCCATCTGTCTCCATCCTCGCACAACTAGCTTCTCATAAAAACACCAGTCTATTGGATCAGCACAACCTCGTCTTAATTAACTGCATCCCCAGTGACCCTCTTTCTAAATAAGGCCACACTTTCTGAGGTGCTCGAGGTTAGGATTTTTACATCTCTTTTTCAGGGACACACAATTCAACTCCTCAGAGACCCAAAACTTTCCTGCTGGCTTTAGGGAGGGGACAACTTCAGGATCACTTCTAGAAATTAGTCTGTGCAGTCACAGATATTTAACAGTCCTCCAGGGCCTTCCCAAGGGCAGCTAGGTCAGGGTTTGGGGCTGCCTGCCTGCAGGAAGGGTTGAGGTCCAGGGTTTCCACTAGCTCTCTTGCTGATCTCCTTAGAGCCCAGATGTTTCGCTCCCACCAGGGGAGGGGTGGAGGGAGTGGAGTAGGCTGGGAAGCTCTGAGTTCCAGGTGCCTGCTATTGGTGTCCTTTCTTCTCCTGAGTATTTTTGGAATTTCTCTGGAGATTTCTACCCTGATCTCCTTATTCCAGTGAATGCCACTCAATTTAGGGAAATAACTTATAACTTCTTTAGCTCATAGAAACCTAGCATCCTTCCCTCTGTGTCCTAAGCAGACCTTTTGGACATAACCCTAAATGATCCAATGTCAGCTTCCTTTCTCCTCCCCCATCTGATCCACCTCTGATTCAAGGACTCCTACAAGGAGCACAGGCTGATCAGAAGGCTGCAGCACACTCCTAGATCCTGGTCTTGCTACCAGAGCAGCTGTCAGCCCAATTCATGCTTGGATTTCCTAGGTAATGTCACATGCTCATCCACAGGGTCCCCCAATTGCAAGGACATACACTATCAAGCTCTCCAAGTGGCCTTCTGCTCTCTGGATTTTTCCTGGGGAATGGAGAGACCAGGAGATGAAACCCCAGAGCAAGAAGAGGGTTCTCTCCAAAGAAATCTCACCCCAATCCTCTCCTCACTCTAACCTCCTCATAGTTCCTCACTCTGGCTGAGGAGCTGAGGACTGGCATGTGGGGACTTTTCTGGCATTCCTTTTGCATCTGCTAGGCACGTTATCATTATCCATACTTCACAGAAGGTTCCTGTTCTAGCATTCTCTTCCGTGGTGCCAGGATACCAAACTTAAGTACAACAGCAAAGTGGTTATGTATGAAAAGACTTCCTCTGCCTTTCAAAGAAGGTGAGTCCTCAAAATTGAAAGGTCTTTTAAATTCAAGAAAAAAATAAACTTTGTTAAAAATAGTTTGGGATTTATAGAAAACTTACAAGGGAGTTTCCATAAACCAGTTTCCCATTATTTACATGTATTGCACAGTATTTGTTATAATTAAGAGTCCAATACTGGTGTCTTACATTATTGATCCATATTTTGTATTATTGGCATATACCTCATTCAGATTTTCTCATTTTTCTTTCAGTGTCCTTTTTCTCTTCCAGAATCCATGTAGGACACCACCGTACATTTGACCATGAGGCCTCCTTAGGCTCTTTTTGATTTTAACAGTTCTTCATATTCTTCTTGTTTTCCATGACCTGTACAGTTCTTAGGTAGTTGGGCTATTTTATAGAATGTTCTTCTATTGGGATATGTCTGATGTATTTCTCACAATTAGAGCAGGTTGTGATTTTTAAGAAGCATGGTATAATAAAAAAAACATTTGGTCATTGACCCCAGTTCCTTGCACCGAGCTCCTTAAGCCCTTGGAATTTCCTGAGTGACAAAAGTGTCTGCTTTGCTATCATAAGGCGCACCTTTCAATTATACGTGGGTTTATGCTATTGAGGTGATACTGCTGGGTTTCTGGATGGATTCAGGATGGAGGCTGGTGACCACAGAATAAGGACGTTTAGTTCAGTCGTAAATGGCCAATATTTAATAAAAAATGCCTAAGTAATAAAACCCCAATTAAAAAAAAAAAAAAACCTTAAACAACAGGGTTGAGACCTTCCTAACTTGTGAACATACTGAATTACCAGGAAGATGAAACTCCCAGAGAGAATACGGAAATTCCAAGGGACTTCTGCCATTTGGCTGTTCCCGAATTGTAGAATTGTATCTTAATAATCTGGTAATTCCAATTAACGAACTCTCATGAGTTCTGAACCTGGGGTATAGGGATCCTGGGAATCCCCGGAATCCAGTGGGCAGGCAGAAATGCGAGTAGCCTGAGCACTCTCCCTTACAGCTAATGTCTGATGCGGGGCAGTCTTTCCGGGCTGAGCCTTTAACCTGGGGGTCCCGCTAACCCTGGGGCTGGAGTCAGCCTTGAATTGCTGGACACCAGTCGAAGTCGGAGGATTGGGGAATCAATGGCTGGTGTTGGAAACGACATCTCAGTGTTTGGTGTCACGAAGGAGACACTATCAGGGCGGAAGCCCAAGGAGCCTAGGGGCCCCTCTTTGCTGAGATGCAATACCAGGCTGCAGGAGGGAGGGATGCAAGGAGTGTGAAAAGGGGCAGTGAGGGAGAGAGGACGCTGAAATTCCAAGGGACTTCCCCCATATTTGCCCTGAGAGGTCGAGGCCGAGCTGTCCGTGTCCCCTAGAGCAAGGGCCTGCAGCAAGGGCTGGAGCTGGGTAGCGCAGCCCGGCGCTGAGCGGCCTTCCCGCTGGCTGACGCCGCTGGACGCTAGAGGGCGCAGCGCGTAGGGAGTCGCCCGCTATCACCAGCGGAGGAAACGGCACCACCTCGCGCACAGAAGTAGGTGGGCGCTTCGCGAGACCGGGCAGGTGTGGGGCATCTCCGCGGGGCTGGGCCGGAGCGGGGCTGCCGCAGTAGGCGGACAGCGCCCTCAGTCAGTCAGGGCTGCAGTACTGCAGCGAGGACGGCCAGGTGACCATGCCACTCTGCAGCTCGAACCTCGAGGAACGCGGCTGCGGGTTGCTGCTTGCGCTCCTCCCCACCGTCCCCCCTATGCTGCGCTGGCTGGTCAGTGCGCACGCGCGGCGGGCCCCAGGGCCTTCTTCGAGGGCCCCGCCCTCTGTGACAAGGTGGAAAAAACCGAAACTGTAGCGAAAAGGAAAAAAAAAAAGACAAACTGCGAAAAGATTTTTGCAACATATATCACAGATAAAGTGTTAATATTCCCAGTATGTAAATGACAGAGATCCAAAATCCAATTTAAAAGTAGTCAAAAAGACATGAACGGACCATCTGTACAAAAATGCCATAAGATTGGGTGTTAAATGAAAAGATGAACAGTTTCTCTCCTGAGGAGAGAAATTGCACAGTACCCTGAAATATCACTTCTAATATATTCAATTTGCAAAAAGGCAGAAATAGCAAGAGGCTGTGGGGAGGCAGGCTGTCTCATGCATTGCTGCTGGGAATGCAAGATGGCACAACTTGGGCAGCACGGGAATTTGGCAACGTGTGCCATCTAAGCATTTACCATTTGCCCCGTTTACCTTGAGAGTTTGCCCTGAAGGACCAGTGATCGTGTATATATGTACAAGGTTATTCATTGCAGCATCATTTGCAGTGATAAAATTTTGGGAACAATCTCAATGCTAAAACACGGGGGAAATTGATTCATTAAACTCCAGTGCATCCACACAATGCAGTACTATGCGGTTGTGAAAGAGAGGGAGATTTCTTGAAAGGATATGGAGCGATTTCTAGATATACTGATAAGTTTTAAAAAGCTAAATACAAGAATACTATATTGTGTTATTTTAAAAAAATGCTTTTTTAGTTGTAGATAGACATAATACCTTTATTTTATTTGTGTATTTTTTTATGTGGTCCAGTGCCTCACACATGCTAGGCAAGCGCTCTATCACTGAGCCATAACCCCGGCTCTATATTGTATTATTTTTGTGTAAAAAAGGAGGAATTAGTAAAATATTCAACTATCATTTTATTTTATTTTTTTAAGAAAGGAAAAGTAAACCAGGAAGAATTGATCAGATTACTGGGTTGGTGGGAATGTGGTGGAAGTTTAGGAGGAAATGATGTTTCTCCAAAAATGCTTTTTTGGGGGTAGTTTTGACTTTTAGAAATGTGAATATTTCAATACTTTAAAAATAAAGTTAAATCAACAAAGATGAGGGGGGAAACCCTTAAAATTGAACACAAACATAAATGAAACAATCTACATAGTAAATGAACCACAGAAAAGTAAATCCAAATAACTTTGAAGAGCTCTCTTTGGCTGTAAACCTTCTGTGTGTAAACAGGCTAAGACAAATACAAAGCAGTTTTGAATTTCACTTAGTTGGTAGTGACATGGTGTAGCAATTCTGAAAGTATTTTTTTTTTCCTGAGTTGTAGGTTTAAGCAAATCAGTAAATATATTGTTGGGAGCCAGGATTCTCACTGTGGGAAAAAGGTAAACTCATATGGAGTGAGGGAAGGCAAGGAAGAGTTTTGTGGATTGGAATGAGAGGCTTTTTGTTTTAAGAATCTATTTCTTAGATAGGTCCCTCAAAGAGCCTGGGAACAGGCCACATGAATAGCAATGAGCATTCCTCGTGCCCAGTCTTGGTTTCTAAATGCTACTGTCCATTAAAAGAAGCAGAGGTCCCTGGAGAGATGGCTCAGTCAGGGAGAGTGAAAGATGAGCCAGGAATAGCTTGTGCCAAAAAACAAGGAGATGCTCAAAGAATGATGGAGATAGATCAGAAGGACACAAGGGCTTCCAGATGCCAAACCTGGAATGACTGGAACATCAAAATGATAAATGACAATAATGAATGATCACAATGAATAAAAAAAATCCACGAGTCCAGCATGATACTAAGAAGCAAATGAACTTACAAACAAATAAATATAGGTAGTAGGGACAGCTATTCATTACAGTAGAACAAATGCTGCCAACAAGCAAAAGCTAAAGGAAAGTACTTAGAAAAGTTGTCATATTGCAAATATCATGGTAATCACGGATTCAGGTGGCAATAGATAACGGACACTAAGCCTGATGGATGAAAAATCTTACTGGGGAATAAAATATTACAATCTCAAAGTATCACTCCACAAATTATGTATTACTTACAAAGGCAAAAAAGGAAACTTTATAGTGAATAAATCTAGTAGGTACCACCTGGACCATGTCATCAAGGTCAGCATCACCAGTAAGGGACGAACTGACATCATGCCAAGAATGCATCACCTGCCTTAGATTATGAGAAGGCATCAGGCAAACTCATATTGAGGGACCAGCCATCAAATACTGGCTCTGACTTAATGTCAAGGTCATGGAAGACTAGATTAAAGGGAAATAAAGAGACATGACAACTAAATGGCATTTGTGTCCTTGAACTGGAAAAATATTGCTAGGAAGGGTATATTAGTCTGTTTTCTGCTGCTACAACAGAAAATATAGACTGGGAAATATATAAAGAAAAGTTTATAGCCAGGCGGGTGGTGCACTCCTGTAATCTCAGTGACTCCAGAAGCTAAGGCAGGAGGATCACAAGTTCAAGGCCAGCCCAGGCAACTTGGTGTGACCCCGTCTCAAAACAAAAAATGAAAAGGGTTGGGGATGTAGCTCAGTGGTAAAGCACCCAGGATTCAATCCCTGATTAGAGAGAGAGAGAGAGAGAGAGAGAGAGAGAGAATTATATAGCTGCCGCAGTCTGGCTGGGCACAATTCAGGAGCCACTTGTCAAAAGAAACAAACTTTATTTTTAAAACTACAAACGCCAAACAAAACAGCTCCTCAGGAAAAACCCTCAGAGCCCAACTGCCACCACCGGCTTCCACAAGCCTCTCCCACACACCAACTACCACCTCCCACCATCCTCCTGCTCTTGAGGCCGATTGGCTAGGTCGCGTGGGCGGAGCCAAAGAAGTCCCCCAATGAGCAGTTCCGTAGTCTGAAGGGCAGGGAAACAGCCCAATGAACATGACCGCAGAGGAGCCAATCAGCTAGATGTTGCTGGGGCCGCTGTGAGCCAATCATCAGCTGGCAGTCTGAAGGGCAGGGAAACAGCCCAATGAACATCACCACAGAGGAGCCAATCAGCTAGATGTTGCTGGGGCCACTGTGAGCCAATCATCAGCCGGCAGCTGGGAGTTTGCTGGCAGCTGGAAGTTTTCTGGGGCCCCTTTGGCTGTGGCTCTCAACATCTCCCCCTCTCTGTTTAAACAACAAGCATGTGGCTTAGGGACCGTGCCTGCCTTAGGTTGTCCAATACTACATATGGTCCTTACCCGTCTTCGGATGAGCTGACCTCAGGGCGTCAGCCTCCTGTCTTAGGTTGGAACCATTGTAATTGGATCTTACCCGTCATTGACTACCGGTCCAGTATACAGCCACACCTGTGGAGAGGTACCAGCGGGGGGGTGAGGTTCTTTGCCTCACCTCTGTTGGCCCCCAAATAGCTGAACGATCATGACAAGCAGAAGAGAGGAAGATATACCAAGCCAATTGACAGCTCTTGTTGGAAAAATTGTACCACCGATGACATCATCAGCAAAAATACTCCAACACTACCACAAGTCGCTGCACCAACAGATAGTTCACAATGCATACAAGTGAGTTCACAATGCATACATGTGACACATAGTTTAGGCAAGTTCTGTAAGCGGTTCAGTGATGGCTATTGCAGAGATTGTAGATTAGTTTTATCTTTGTCTTCACCGGCACAGGGATGAAGATAGGAATTCTGGCAATAATGGCTAAAGAAAAAATTATATAACATTCTAGAAGGTACTAAAAGAAAACAATTTTCTTAACAATTTACATTGTCTTCACTGGCACTGGGATGAAGATAGAAATTCTGGCAATAATAGCTAAAGAAAACATTGTGTAACATTCCAGAAGGCACTAAAAGAAAACAATTTTCTTAACAATTTACATTATCTTCACTGGCACTGGGATGAAGATAGGAATTTTGGCAATAATGGTTAATATTAATAATTGTGTAACATTCTAGAAGGCACTAAAAGAAAACAATTTTCTTAACAATTTACATTATTTTGAAAAGAATTATTAAATATAATAAAAAGAATAGGTGAAAGTAAACAAACAGATCTGTTAACCTTCTTAACAGTTATTTACCCAATTTAAATTAAACCATTTAAATCACGTGAATAAAAAAAAAATTTTGGATCCATTTTTTTTTTATGAGTGCTCAATCATATATGATATATGGACATATGTACATTCAAACATATAACACAAAACACAAGTGTGCACACATAATATAATACATACAACACATAACATAATAGTAAAGGCCTTATAACTTTTTACAGGTGAAATCTCCATTGCAATGTTTAAAAACTCTATAGTAAAAATATATATATATATATATATAGAACTGATCAGCAAAACATTAACCTAGGTCTATATGAGCTCAAAAAACAAAATAGAATAAAATAGATATTGAAAAAAGCATCCTGGTTCTGTTGCAGATGTAAGGATAGCCAAATTGGAGTTTTGGATATCAGCTGTTATGGATTTGAGCCAAATCATCTTCTTTTTGGTCTGTAGAAATTGCTTTAATTAATCTCTCTGGAATCCAAATCGGCTGCTGTTCTTCCTGTGGAAACACACAAACAGACCCCCGACTCCAGACAATTACTGGGTCAGGACCTTTCCATTGTCCTGTTAGAATATCTTTCCAAAGTACCTTGGGCTTATGTACATTTTTTGGACACATATGCCTTTCTGCAGCACTAAGTCCTGATGAATCCAAATTTAAAAAGTTTAGAGTAAAAAGGGTTATTTTAAGTTTATCTTTGGGGAATATATACCCCTTCCCAATTCCGTCTTTTTGCTTTAATAAGTACATTTTAATAGTTTGATGAGCTCTTTCAACTATGCCTTGTCCCTGTGGATTGTATGGGATTCCTGTTATATGAGTAATGCCAAATGATGAGCAAAATTGTTTAAAAGAAGTAGATGTATAACCAGGGGCATTATCTGTTTTTAACTGTTTTGGAATGCCCACAGTGGCAAAATTTTGTAAGCAATGAGCTATAACATCTTTAGTTTTTTCTCCGGCATGAAGGGAGCCCATCAAAAATCCAGAAGAAGTATCAACTGTAACATGCAAATATTTTAATTTTCCAAATTCTGGCAAGTGTGTGACGTCCATCTGCCAAATATGGTTAGGTATCAATCCTCTAGGATTGACTCCAAGATTAACTTGTGGTAAAAAGGTCACACAATTTTGACATTGTTTTATTATTTGTCTAGCTTGTTCCTTAGTTATTTTAAAACGCTTTTGTAAAGTATTAGCATTGACATGGAACCTTTTATGAAAATTTATAGCTTCTTCTAGTATAGAGAAAATATGTACGTCATGTGTAGTTTTATCTGCTAAATCATTGCCCAAACTAAGGGCTCCAGGCAATCCTGTATGTGCCCTGATATGTCCTATAAAGAATGGATCTTTTCTGTCCCAGATTAAACTTTGTATAGTGGAAAACAAAGAGAAAACAGTAGAAGAAGGGGAAATCCTACCAGCATCTTCAAGGGATACTATAGCATTAACTATATACTGACTATCAGAAAATAAATTAAATATAGAATCTTTCAACATCACAAAAGTTTGTAATACTGCATTAAGCTCTACCTTTTGAGCTGATTGTTTGGGTACTAAAAATGTAAAAGTTCGATCAGGGGTAACTATTGCTGCTGTACCATTATTTGACCCATCAGTGAATATATTTGGAGCATTCATGATAGGTGTTTTTCTTGTCATTTTTGGAAAAATTACAGGATGCAATGACCAAAAAGACAATAAAGGATTAGATGGTAAGTGGTTATCAAATGAAACATTAGATTTGCACATGATTATTGCCCAAGTATTTAACTCATTAGCTAATTCATCAATTTGATTCATAGTATATGGAGTAATAATTTTATTAGGAGAAATTCCAAACACTGCCTTTGCTGTTTTTATTCCTTTGAGTATTAATTGTCCTACAGCCTCAGGATACCTAGTAAGAATATTGTTAGGAGAATAAGATAAATGTATCCATAATAATGGACCTTCTTGCCAAAATACTCCTGTAGGAATATTTTTTGTTGATAGTACAATAAATAATAAAGGCAAACTTATATCAATTCTATCCAAATGCATATTTTCCATATATGTTTCAATGATTTTTAATGCCTTTCTTGCTTCAGGCGTTAACATTCGGGGTGAATTTGGATCTGATGGACCTTTTAGGATATCAAATAAAGGTCCCAATTCTCCTGTTGGAATACCTAGATAAGGTCTTATCCAATTTATGTCTCCTAATAACTTTTGAAAGTCATTAAGTGATTTGAGTTGATCTACTCGTATTTGAATTTTTGGTGGACGGACCATGGTTGAGGATAATAGAACTCCCAAATAATTAATTGGAAAATTTAATTGTACTTTATCTATTGCTATCTCTAGATTATAATTTTTTAATAAGTTTGTAAGTGTGGCATAACATTCTAGCAATGTGTTTTTAGCTCTGTGTGCTAATAATATGTCATCCATATAGTGAAATATTTGTAGCTCAGGATTTTGATTTCTAAGTGGCTGGATTACTTTGTTAACATAAATTTGACACATAGTTGGGCTGTTAGCCATCCCTTGAGGGAGTACTTTCCATTCATATCTCTGATCAGGACCTTCATGATTCAGTGCAGGGATAGTAAATGCAAAACGTGGACTATCCTCAGGATGAATTGGAATTGAAAAAAAACAATCTTTAATATCTATAACTAAAACATACCAAGTTTTTGGCAAAGCAGACAACTGAGGAATCCCCGATTGAGCAGGTCCCATAATGACCATTTCATTATTAATGGCTCTTAAATCTTGCAATAATCTCCATTTACCAGATTTCTTTTTGATGACAAAAATGGGAGTATTATGGGGAGATACAGAAGGTTGTATATGTCCTTCCACTAATTGTTGTTTGACCAGATCATGGGCTACTTGTATCTTTTCTTTAGTCAAGGGCCACTGAGGGACCCATACTGGTCTTTCTGATTTCCAGGTAATTTTTATTGTCTCAGTGGCCCTTTGTGAAAATCCAACCCATGTCTGTCTGTTCCTTGATTTATTTGTATTGGTGCTGCTATACCTTGTTCTTGTTTTTCTAATCTTTTTCCTTTCCTAAAACCTTGTCTAGCCATAATAGTGGGTGCATTTTGATTGATATTATTTGTTAATGTCAAACCTAATTGATCTAAGACATCTCGTCCCCATAAATTTACAGGAAGATGATCCAATACATATGGCTGTATAGTTCCTTCACATCCTTCAGGATCCTTCCAATCTAATACCATTGCACTTTTATCGGGATTATTCGCCACTCCTAGGCCTCGAAGCGTTTGAGTGGCTTGTTGTAATGGCCAATGTTTTGGCCATTCTTGACGAGAGATAATGCTAAGGTCTGCACCTGTATCCAGTAGCCCATTAAATTCATGTCCTTGAATATTTAGTTTTAGCATGGGGCGAGAATCTAAATTTAAAGAAAGCATAGCCCAATCTACACCTGTGGAGCCTAATCCCTTGGAACCTCTTTCTACAGTATGATTGGAAAATTTATCATGTAGGCTTGGTATTATTAGTAATTGTGCTATTCTATCTCCTGGTGAAATTACTGATATACCCTTTGGAGAACTGGCTATAATTTTTATTTCACCTTCATAATCGGGATCAATTACCCCAGGACTTATCAAAAGTCCTTTTAGAGTAGAAGAGCTGCGTCCCAATAATAAGCCTACTGTTCCTTTGGGAAGAGGTCCTTTCACCCCTGTGGGAATGATTTGAACTCCCATCTCTGGAGTTAGTACTGCTCTGGCAGAGGCGCAGATGTCCAACCCTGCGCTCCCTCTGGTTTGTCTGATGAGGGATCTGATGCCCTGGGCACTACCCTGATGGGGTTGCTGGGGTTGCTGGGTTCCTCCAGAGCTCCGTATATTTGTGGTTTGGGGCCCCGGAGCATTGGGGCCCCCTGTCCGTTTTTTGGCAACGGAACCCGATGCCTTTGTCCACGATATTGTGGATAAAAACCTTGTCCTTGTTCGTTTTTTGATAATGGAGTACCCTCTATGGTGGTTTGAGAACGGCATTCATTAGCCCAATGTCTCCCTCTACGGCATCGTGGGAAAATACCCGGTATTCTATTCCTTTGATACCTAGTATTGTTAAACCCTCCTCCTATGGGGCAATTCCTTTTAAAATGTCCTGCTTGTTGACAATTGTAGCATGTTCTTAGCCCGGCATCTAAAGCCTGTTTTACTGCAGCTGCCACAATTTGCCCTTGTTCATTAATGTCTCTGGCATCTAAAGCCTGTTTTACTGCAGCTGCCACAATTTGCCCTTGTTCATTAATGTCTCTGGCATCTAAAGCCTGTTTTACTGCAGCTGCCATGACTTGCTCTTGTTCATTAATGTCTCTACACAATTTAATATATTTGTTTAAATCTTCCTGTTTCCATGGTCTAATGATATCTCTGCACCAACGATTCGCTTGGTCATAAGCCAGTTGTTTTATTAATGGCATTGCTTGTTCTGTATTCCCAAAAACTCTGGTAGCTGTTTGAATAAGCCTATCTACAAATTCAGCATAAGGTTCATTAGCTCCTTGTATTATCTTAGATAATTGACCTTGTAAACCTCCATGTCCTTGTAAAGTCTTCCATGCCTTAAGTGCATCTATAGCAATTTGTGCGTATACACCAGGATCATATGCAAGTTGTTGCTGCTGATCCTCATAAGGTCCCTTTCCTAACAACATATCTAGATTTCTCTGAGGATAACCAGCTGCTGCATTTCCCATAGCTGTCTCCTTGCAAAATTCCTCATTAGCAACCTTCCATAACAGGTATTGTCCTCCAGTTAGCACAGCTTTACACATATTAGCCCAATCTGCTGGCGTCATGTTTAAGTTGGTAATGGATTCTATCAAGCTTACAGTGAAGGGTGCTTGAGGACCATAGGTTGTTACAGCCTCTTTTAGCTCCTTCACTGTTTTGTAAAATAAACCCTGGTGAATTCGCTGCCCTCCTACCTCAAATACAGGGCATACTTGAGATCCTGTCTCAGGATCCCAACTATCAACTGCGGGGGTTGGGAGTCTCTTAGCATATGGAGGTGGTGCTGTTGATTGGACACTTATGCCCTCTGGTGATAGAATGCTATTAGTAGCAGTCTCCTGTAGAGGTCGTGCTGTTGGTTGGAGACTTTCGCTCTCTGATAGAAAGGTGTTATTAGCAGTTTCCTGTTGTAACTTTTCCCCTGATGGCTTTTTCTGCTCTAAACTTCCTTCCTCTGTCTCACTAGCTTGAAAGACCTTCTCTTGTACTTGAATCTTTTCCTCATTCTGACTAACTTGAGAGACCTCTTTTACTTGAATCAATATGTCTTCTCCTTCCTCTACCTTTGTCTGATCTGAAGGCTTTGGACTAAGCAAACCAGATACGTTCGCCCACAATGTCAATGTGCCAACTGGCAGAGTCCCTGGGTTGTACTTTTCTATTCTTTTTAAATCTTCACCATGATGGTTCCATTGTGATATATCTAACAACTCCTCCTTAAAAAGCCATGGGCTATATTTTTGTATTGTATCAACGTATGCCCTGAGTATTCTTGATTTTACTGAGATGCCTCCTTCGTCTAACAATTTACTTAACACTCTTTCGGTTTGTTTTTTACTAATTGCTGATCCCGTATTTCTACTATAATACAACCCAGCAAGATAACACCAAACCAAACCGAGACAGAATCCAATAAAAATGGAACAACAAAATTTCATTATAGCCTTTCTATCCTCCTGACATGTGCATCCGTCCTTTCTCCCTATCTGTTCCTCAGACGCAAATAGTTTTTCCTCAGTTGTGAGCGGTTTTTCTTCCGTCTCACTCATCTCCAGGGACTGAAATGTCCATCCGACCTTTCTCCCTATCTGTTCCTCAAACGCAAATAGTTTTTCCTCAAATGTGAGCGGTTTTTCTTCCGTCTCACTCATCTCCAGGGATAGGCAACTTAAAACAAAAATGAAGCAAAACAAAAGAGTAAACTTAGAATGGCTACCCATCCTCTCGCCCTGCCCTCAGGGGCGAGCAGTTTACTTACCCTCAGTCGCTCCCCGTGCGAGCCACCAAATGCCGCAGTCCGGCTGGGCACAATTCAGGAGCCACTTGTCAAAAGAAACAAACTTTATTTTTAAAACTACAAACGCCAAACAAAACAGCTCCTCAGGAAAAACCCTCAGAGCCCAACTGCCACCACCGGCTTCCACAAGCCTCTCCCACACACCAACTACCACCTCCCACCATCCTCCTGCTCTTGAGGCCGATTGGCTAGGTCGCGTGGGCGGAGCCAAAGAAGTCCCCCAATGAGCAGTTCCGTAGTCTGAAGGGCAGGGAAACAGCCCAATGAACATGACCGCAGAGGAGCCAATCAGCTAGATGTTGCTGGGGCCGCTGTGAGCCAATCATCAGCTGGCAGTCTGAAGGGCAGGGAAACAGCCCAATGAACATCACCACAGAGGAGCCAATCAGCTAGATGTTGCTGGGGCCACTGTGAGCCAATCATCAGCCGGCAGCTGGGAGTTTGCTGGCAGCTGGAAGTTTTCTGGGGCCCCTTTGGCTGTGGCTCTCAACATATAGCTAATTTTCCTGGAGGCTGGGAAGTCCTGTCTGGTCTGGTAAGGGCCTTTGTGCTCTGTAAGAACATGTTAGAGGACAACACCTGGTGAGAAGGAGGGAGAGTCTGCCTTATACAAAGCAACCAAACCACTCCCAAGAGAATGGCCTTAATCCATTCATGAAGGTGGAGCCCTCTTGACCTAAACATTAGGTCCCACCTCCCATTAGGTTCTACGTCCTTGCACTGCAGGATTGGGAATTAAGGTTCCAACAAACCATATTGGATATTACTGGGGAAATATTTGTAGTTGGCAAAATGTGAATATGGGCTGTATGGTAGATGTTAGCATTGGATCAGTGTAAAATTTCTGACTTCAATCATTGCAATGTGGTTAAGTAAGAGAAATGTTCTTGTTCTTACCCTGGAGTACTTAGATGTGAAGGGCCATGATTTCTGCAGCTTAATCTCAAATGATTCTGGAAAGAAACAACAATAACAAAAGAAAATCTATGTCATACCTTGTACTCCAGAGTGGATATGCCACAATTTTCTTTCTACGTTCTCTGTTATTCAACATTTAAAAATTTCCAATGAAAAAAATCACTCTTATAAACAGCATTGCTATGAATAGCTTTACAAACATAATTTCTTTCTTTTGTTATCATTTTTTTGGGTAAATCCCAGAATGACAAATAGCAAATCAAAGCGTGTTAAATGTTTTTATGGTCTTTAGTTTTATGGTGTCTGGCTGATTTAAATTAAAGGTCCTAATCATAGGTGGTGAGAGCAGAGCTACAAATAGTATCAGATTTTGAAGGCAGCTGCTGGAGCTTTGTGTCGAGGGTTCTTGTGTTACTAGGAAGATACCACATGCATCAGACTTTTCAGATTAGCAACACCCCTGCCATTGTCCTTGGACCCAGGAGTCCTCAGCAAGGCACCTGGACCTCATCTTAGAGTTTGGGTAATGGGGTGTTACTAATGAGTGGGCTTACAGCCAGCCTCCCAGAGATTTCCCTAAGAAACACAATGTGCAGTTTGTGTGCAAGGACCGCATAATTCTCTCGGGCTGTTGAGAAGAGTGAAAATCAGCATAAGTCTACAATCTAGAAGAAAAGGGATTTGACCTAAAATATACTGAGTTGAAAAGAAATACAAATCACTAGTTATGGTGTTGTAGAGACAAACGAGGCAGGGCACCGAAGATAGCAGGAAACAGTTTTATTTGGCTGCAGCCAGGTTCAGAGGGCACAGCCTTTTCTGTAATCAATCAATCCCCTGAACCCTGAATTCAGGGAGTTTCAGAATTTTATACACCGCGTGTAAGGGGAGGGGCTCAGAAGTTCACAGTCAGCAGAAGTTCACATGAAATCAGCTTTTTCTTTCACTGTTTTGGGTAAGTTAACTCTTCATGGACAACACCTGAGAAGGGGAGAGCTTCTTTTCCCTTTCTTTCCTCCCCCTGCCAGCTGTTACCATGGAGCCCAATTGTAACTTATCTTAAAAATGTAGACATCTCTGTGAAGCCCAGCTCAAGGCCAGAGGCCTTGTTTGCACATTTCTTCAAAGTACTATACTGGATACGTTTGTGAAAACTAGTAAGGGGTGTCCAACACCTGGAGTGCTGGTATCTTCCTGGCCAGTGGCCAAGTAAACAGGGCAACATGAAAATAAGAAGTTTATCTACATTGGACTCTTTCTCAGAGACTCTTTTGCTGACAGTCCTAAAATCAGCCATGGTGAAGAGGGCTTTTCTGTAGAGAGAGGGGGTGCCACTTCAATGGGAGTGTAAATTGGTGTAGCTACTTTGGGAAAACAGTTTAGCATTAGCTTTTAATACTAAACATTAGCTTGGCCAGCGTTTGACAGTCTTTCCTCTTGTAGGTATGCAACTAGAGAAATGCTTGCTTTTGGCTTCAGGGGACAATTAAATGGATGTCCAGAGCAGCACTGTTTGTCAAAGCAAACTGGGAATGACAAGTATGAAGTCGACATAAAATATGATATAGCAGTGAAAGTGAATCAACTGCAGTTATGCACAACCATGTGTGTGAATCGTAGAAACATCAAGGGGAAAGAATGCAAGGCTTGGAAGTTACTTATTTGGATAATATTATTTTTATAAGGCAAAAATCCCGCATCCTTGACAACATTTACTGTATGCATTCATTTGCATTTAAGAGTTATTTTTTTTAAATATTTTTATTTTTATTTTTAATTTTTTAAAATTTTTATTGTTGGTTGTTCAAAACATTACATAGTTTTTTTTTAAAGAGAGAGGTGTGTGTGTATGAGAGAGAGAGAGAGAGAGAGAGAGAGAGAGAGAGAGGGAGAGGGAGAGAGAGAGAGAGAGAGAGAGAGAGAGAGAGAGAGAGAGAGAGAGAGAATTTTTTAATATTTATTTTTTAGTTCTCGGTGGACACAACATCTTTGTTTATATGTGGTGCTGAGGATCGAACCCGGGCCGCACGCATGCCAGGCGAGCGCACTACCGCTTGAGCCACATCCCCAGCTCATTACATAGTTTTTGATATACTATGTTTCACACTTTGATTCAAGTGGATTATGAACTCCCTTTTTACCCCGTATACAGATTGCAGAATCACATTGGTTACACATCCACTGATTTACATATTGCCATACTAGTGTCTGTTGTATTCTGCTGCCTTTCCTATCCTCTACTATCCCCCTCCCCTCCCCTCCCCTCCCCTCTTCTCTCTCTACCCCATCTACTGTAATCCATTTCTCCCCCCCTTTTTTTTCCCCCCCGCTTTCCCCTCACTTCCTCTTGTGTGTAATTTTGTATAACCCTGAGGGTCTTCTTCCATTTCCATGCAATTTCCCTTTTCTCTCCCTTTCCCTCCCACCTCTCATCCCTGTTTAATGTTGGTCTTCTTCTCATGCTCTTCCTCCCTACTCTGTTCTTAGTTACTCTCTGCTGCAGTCTGGCTGGGCACAATTCAGGAGCCACTTGTCAAAAGAAACTAACTTTATTTTTAGAACTACAAAGGTCAAACAAAACAGCTCCTCAGGAAAAAACCCTCAGAGCCCAACTACCACTACCAGCTTCCCACAAGCCTCTCACCCACACAAGCCTCACCACCTCCCACAATCCTCCTGCTCTTGAGGCCGATTGGCTGGGTCGCATGGGTGGAGCCAAAGAAGACCCCCAATGAGCAGCTCCGTGGTCTGAAAGGGCAGGGAAACAGCCCAATGAACATCACCACAGAGGAGCCAATCAGCTAGATGTTGTTGGGGCCGCTGTGAGCCAATCATCAGCCGGCAGCTGGAAGTTTGCTGGCAGCTGTAAGTTTGCTGGGGCCCCTTTGGCTGTGGCTCTCAACAACTCTCCTTATATCAAAGAAGACATTTGGCATTTGTTTTTTAGGGATTGGCTAGCTTCACTTAGCATGATCTGCTCTAATGCCATCCATTTCCCTGCAAATTCTATGATTTTGTCATTTTTTTTTTATTGGTCGTTCATAACATTACATAGTTCTTAATACATCATATTACATGGTTGATTCACGTGGATTATGAACTCCCGCTTTTACCCCGTATACAAATTGCTGTATCACATCAGTTTCCCTTCCATTGATTGACATATTGCCTTTCTAGTGTCTGATGTATTCTGCTGTCTGTCCTATTCTCTACTATCCCCCCTCCCCTCCCCTCCCCTCCCCTCCCCTCCCCTCCCCTCCCCTTTTCTCTCTCTACCCCTTCTACTGTAAATCATTTCTTCCATTTGTATTATCTTGTCTTACCCCTCCTTTCCTCTTATATGACATTTTGTATAACCCTGAGGATCGCCTTCCATTTCCATGCAATTTCCCTTCTCACTCCCTTTCCCTCCCACCTCTCATCCCTGTTTAATGTAAATCTTCTTCTCAAGCTCTTCGTCCCTACCCTGTCCTTGTTTACTCTCCTTATATCAAAGGAGTCATTTGGAATTTGTTTTTTAAAGATTGACTAGCTTCACTTAGCATAATCTGCTCTAATGCCATCCATTTCCCTCCAAATTCTATGATTTTGTCATTTTTTAATGCAGAGTAATACTCCATTGTGTATAAATGCTACATTTTTTTATCCATTTGTCTATTGAAGGGCATCTAGGTTGGTTCCACAGTCTTGCTATTGTGAATTGTGCTGCTATGAACATCGATGTAGCAGTGTCCCTGTAGTATGCTCTTTTTAGGTCTTTAGGGAATAGACCAGGAAGGGGAATAGCTGGGTCAAATGGTGGTTCCATTCCCAGCTTTCCAAGAAATGTCCATACTGCTTTCCAAATTGGCTGCACCAATTTGCAGTCCCACCAGCAATGTACAAGTATACCCTTTTCCCCACATCCTCACCAGCACTTGTTGTTGTTTGACTTCATAATGGCTGCCAATCTTACTGGAGTGAGATGGTATCTTAGGGTGGTTTTGATTTGCATTTCTCTGACTGCTAGAGATGGTGAGCATTTTTTCATGTACTTGTTGACTGATTTTATGTCCTCCTCTGAGAAAAGTCTGTTCAGATCCTTGGCCCATTTGTTGATTGGGTTATTTGTTTTCTTATTGTTTAATTTTTTGAGTTCTTTGTATACTCTGGATATTAGGGCTCTATCTGAAGTGCAAGGAGTAAAAAAAAAATACTTTTAGTTGTAGACAGACACAATGCCTTTATTTTATTCATTTATTTATTTATGTGGTGCTGAGGATTGAAAGAGTACCTCTCCTGTGCTAGGTAGGCACTCTACCACTGAGCTACAACCCCAGCCTCTTAAGAGTTATTTTTTAAGTGTTATTTTTTTAGTTGTAGTTGGACACAATATATTTATTTTTATGTGTTGCAGAGGATCAAACTCAGGGCCTCGCACATGCTAGGTGAGCTCTCTACCACTGAGCCACAATCCCAACCCTATTTTTTTAAATATATTTTTTTAGTTGTACGTGGGCACAATACGTTTATTTTATTCACTTATTTTTTGTGTTCTTTTGTGGCTGAGGAACCAACTCAGTGCCTCACACGTGCTAGGCAAGCGCTCTGCCACTGAGCTACAACCCCAGCTCAAGCGTTATTTTTTTAAAGCAAGAGGATGATAAATGTAAAATCCCAGTCAGAGGACTGTGATAAAAAAGAAGTAGAGAGCCACTGGTAATATTCTTAAATTGGGGTAGGTATATGGTATTCATTTTGTTTTCAAACTTTGTACCCTATCATCTAGGTTAGTGAAGTTCTATAGGATGTATTAAATAATATATTACATTAAAAAAATAGGTAACCCCATTTCTCCAAGGCATCTACTGTTTGTGTAAATTGCATTAGTAAATAACAATGTAGAGAAAATCAGAAAAAAATCATGAAATTATAGGATTATAAGAGGCCTTCAAGCAGCTGGGGTTTTGGCTCAGTGGTAAAGCACTTGCCTATCGAATATGAGGCACTCAGTTCAATTGTCAGTACTGCATATAAATAAAATAAAGGTCCATCAACAACTAAATTTTTTTTTTAAAAAAAGAGGCCTTCAAGATGGTCATCTAGTCTGAAATGTAACCATTTAAAATTATAAATACTAGTGAATATTTATAGTTCAAGAAATGGGAGAGGACTTTTTAATATTTTGTTCTTTTAGATATAAATGACAGCCTACTGTACATATCATACAGACACAGAGTACGTCTTATTCTGATTAGAATCCCAGTCTTGTGGTTGTACATAATGTGGAATTTCACTTGGTGGTGTAGTAATATATGAACATAGGAAAGTTATGTCTGATTCATTCTACTGTCTTTCCTATTTCCATTCCCACCTTCCTTTCATTCCCTTTGTCTAATCCACTGAACTGCTATTCTACCCTCTACCCCTTATTCTGTGTTAGCAACTGCATATCAGAGAGAACATTTGGCCTTTGGTTTGTTGGGACTGGCTTATTTCACTTAGCATGTTAGTTTCCTGCTCCATCCATTTATTGGCAAAGTCATTCCTTTTACGGCTAAGTAATATTCCATTGTGTATATAAACTATATTTTCTTTATCCATTGTCTTTTGAAGGACACCAGGTGGCTCCGTAGTTTAGCTTTTGTGAATTGAGCTACTATAAACATTGTTGTGGCTTCATCACTGTAGCATGATGATTTTTAGTCCTTTGGGAATAACTGGGTCAACTGGTGGTTCCATTCCAAGTTTTCTGAGGAATCGCCATACTGATTTCCATAGTGGTTGCACCAATTTGCAGTCCCACCAGCAATGTATGAGTGTACCCCTTTCCCCACATCCTTGCCAACATCTATTGTTAACTTTTACTCTTGATAATTGCCATTCTGACTGGAGTGAATATCAGTGTAGTTTTAATTTGCATTTCTCTAATTGCTAGAGGATGTTGAACATTTTTTCGCATTTCTCTAATTGCTAGAGGATGTTGAATATTATATATTGTATATTTGTTGACCGATTATATTTCTTTTTCTGTAAAGAGCCTGTTCAGTTCCTTTGTCGTTTATTGGTTGGTTATTTTTTTCTTTTTTGGTGTTAAGTTTTTTGAGTTCTTTATATATCCTGGAGATTAATGCTCTATCTGATGTGCTGGAGGCAAAGATTTTATCCCATTTTTTAGGCTCTCTCCTCACACTCTTGATTGTTTCCTTTGCTGTGAAGAAGCTTTTTAATTTGATACCATGGGAGAGGACTTTTTAAAAGAAATCAATGGAAAAAATTCATGAAAGAAAAAATTGAGAGGTTTGACTTAATTAAAATTTAAAGTGGTATATCTAATCATCGTGACTAAAATTTAAAAAAAAAAGCTAATGATAAACCACGATAAAAGTATGCCACATATATGGCAATATAAAGATATCTTTAATAGAGAAAGAACCTGTGCAAATCAAAATGAAAAATGCTAATATCAAAATCCATACTAATTCATAGAAGAAATGCACATAACCAGAAAAACAATTTTTTAAAAACCAAGTTCTTCCAGTAATTCAAAAAGAAGAAAACCTGATCTTTTAAAGAGAGATCCCAGGGGCTGGGGATATAGTTCACAGGTATACCACTTGCCTAATATGCACAAAGCTCTGGGTTCAAACTTTCCAATGGCAGGGGGTGGGCAGGGAGAGAGCTAGAGAAAGAAAAAGTGGGTGTGTTCCATTTTTTCATTAACCAAAGTAGAAAAGACTTTAAAACATGTGCTAAAATAAACCCTCAGTGTTCTATTAGGAGGTGAAATTATATATGCATTCAAGGTAAGAGATTTGACCATGTGGTTAAATGGTCTTAGCAAGTTTCATACTCTTTAACCCAGTAATCTCATTCATAGGAACATAGGGATATATCCTAAACTGTGACCAGAAAGGTAGCCAAAAGGTTTTGTACAGGTCTTTCACTTCAGGATGAGAGCAAGCACTTGAGGCCTGGGCATGGTCCAGCACCTGAGGAATGGACCATCCATGGGACACTCAAACATGGGATGTTTTGTAACCATCAAAATCATGTAATTGAGGACACTGATTCTGATCACCCCGAGTTTCTTTCAGCTTTCCTGTTTACCAGGGACCACAGTTGTGACAGAATGTCTCATGGAGATTTTCGTGAGGACATGGGGTCATGTGTAGACCATCCATAAACGCTTTCCTGAGGGTCAGACATGATTCCTTTCCCAACTTCTTTCTTTCTTCCTCCTTTGGGGGAGTTTTCTAAGCCACATCAGGAGTCAGTCTGTGTCCCATCACAGAAGAAAGAATTCTCAGTAGAATTCCTGGAACCGAAGGGGACAATCAAGTCCTCAAGTGAAATCTCTGTGCTGAAAGTGAAGGGTTGAGTTCTGGGATGGGAATCAAGACCCCATCCTTAGGGGCAGAAGGAGATGTGACAGAGTAAGAGTTATGCTTCCGCCTAAGGAAGGCAGGGTAAACCGGGGAAAGAATCCCGGCCCCCTCTGGGCATCTTCACCAGACATGCTCTGCGGAGAGCCCGCTGGCCGCCTGTGCCCTCACTTGCTCGCTGGTTCATTCAAAGCCTCCTGCCAAACGCTTTGTGTGCGGGGAAGCAGACCCAGCTCCTGCCGGGAAGGGTGCCAGTGCCCGGGGACCGCAGAGCTACTGGTGCAAACACGGAATTTCAAAGTGGGGAGGCGGGGCAGGGGACGTGGAAGCGGCCCCGCTAGCCCAGGCCAGGCCTGCCTGGGGAGGAGGTATTTTGAGTTTTAAGGCTAGCCTGAAGGACAGGTAAGTGAGGGCAGCGGGTGGCGCGCGCCCAGGAGCCAGAAGTCCTGGCCCTCGTGGCCCTGGTGGCCACCGCACTGCCCAGCCGGGCTGGGGCGTGGTCAGGGTTTAGGGCTGCACCGAGGGGGATCCCGATCCAGCCCTTTCCCACGGTCCCTGCCGCCTCTGCGCCTTCGCTGCCACCTGCGCTGTCCTTGCGCTCGCCCCCTTCGCGTGCGTTTCTCACCGCTGCGCTGTGGACCAGAGCCGGTGGAAGCGGGCCGCCGACCCCAGGAGGAACAGCGGCCCCCCCGGGGCTGGGCCCTGCAGGTGCTTGCAGCGCCGGCCATTCCCAGGAACCCGTGGTGGCAGGCGCCCGGGGCGGGGGCGCCCACGGGACATGCAGGTTAGTGGGCTCTGCAGGAACCCGCCGGCTCGCCAGGCTCGGGTGTCCTGCCTTTGATCTTGCTGTGTATCGCCCTAGGGACAGTTATTTATAGACAGGGATAGTTTCTTGGCCGCAGGGCTCTTGTGACTTTGCTGGTTTCCATTAGAGATGCTGTTTGGGGGCTGGATGCCGGCATCATCCCGGCTGAAATCGTGAGGAAAGGGCTGCCTAACGCAAGTTCCATTTCAGCTACATCATCCTCTGTTGGCTTCGGGAGCGGGCTGCTTTTTGTAAGGGCCCTTTCCCAAGGTCTGTCCAGGCTCACAGGCCTCCTCCGCTGCCACCTGCCATTTTATAAACAGGTGACAGCCCCGTGGGGATTGCTTTTTCCTACTGATATTTTATTATAAGCCACTTCCAATGAGTTTGGGCTAAAAAGTGGAGTTTGCACGAACTCTTTAAGCATCTCAAATTGACATGGAAAGCAAGGGACATCAAGGGAGGGGCATGCAGATTCCCTGAACCTATAGAGGAGACTCCATACTGGGTGCCTCTGTAGAAAGATAAATTCAGTGAATTTATGTTCTGATGGCAGGGGAATGTGGAGGGATTATCGGTGCTCCTGTCCTCCCATCAGTCTTTCCACCAAACGTGTCTTTCCAGTCCCATGACATGTCCAGTATGAAAGGTTTATAATAGGTACCATTTCCTCCTTTTTAAGCAGTGATTGGCTCTCTCTATGTATGGAAGTCTCAAAGAAAATGTTCAGGCTGGCTGAGGGAAAAAAGAAAATTCTGTCATTATGTGACTCATCCATTCCTTCTCACCACTCTCTCAGCCACAGGTGAGGGTGCATCTGCACTAGGTGTCTCACAGTATCTATTAATCTTCATCTGTGCTTTGCCTGGTGACACACACACTCCCAGGGGCCTTGAGGGCTTTATTTTAGGCCTTGACCCTCAATCCTTACACATCCCCCCTTATCCCATCCCCAGCAAGTCTTTGAGGTCAGAATGCTCCATCAAGACCCCACACAGTGGTTTTCAAGCTGCAGTTTGTATCAGAAACCTCTGCCCTTCCTCCTACAGTCTGAGGCCCTACTCTTAAATTCATGTGATCACAAAAGCATCATGTCAGTACTTGAAGCCAGCTTCAGTTCACCTCTCACTGATTTGGAAGATAAAATGATGCAACCCGCAGAAGTTCAAATGGTAGGCACTGTGATTGACTTCAGGAGGACAATTTTCAGGCAGGCAGGCTTTTCCATGCCTGAGACAGGTATAGAACTTCTGGGAATGAGACCTCCACCTGCTTTGTGTAGACTATCAGAGCCTGAGTTTCCTGCTCTGTTCAAAAGAGGTACAGTACTAATATGTTTACAAAAAAACATTTATGAGGACGAACTGAAGACAGCTTGCCCTCCTGTTCCCTTCCAGTGACTGACTGACTGGGTTGTTATACTCAGCCCTGTGAACATGTCTCATTAGCAGCCCCAATTCCCATATTAGAGGGACACATGCCAAAGTCTCAGGGCTACCAAATGTGTTCATGTATATGTTGGTGGGTCAGAAGCAACCTCTAAATTCAGGATGCCTAACCATGGCCTCTATTGCTTCACTGTACAAATTGCAGCTCACACAGGCTGAGTCTCGGGCTGCCTGGAAGGCTAATGCTTTCTTTCATATTGCTTATAAATGTTTTAGTCAATTTCCACATTCATTCATTTGTCCTCCTAAATCTGCTCCTCCCAAACCCTTTAAAGTGAAATTTGTTCAAGAAATGGGACAGGATCCTTAGGAAGACAACGATGCACTGGAAGCAGGGTCATAATCTGCCATTCAAGCTCTCATCTATTGAGGTGGCTTAGACTTTGGAAGGTGCTGAGGACTTGGGAGAGGGTCAGAGGTAGCACTGTGGGCCATTTGGATGCATATGGTATTAATCACCCACCTGGAGGTCCTGTCTGATGGCTGGCAGGTAGTGACAACCCTCTCCTGCCAGGGGCTGATTTTTACTTGTCTGGGATGTAGAGGACCCTCCTCTCTGCTGAATGAAGATAAGTTGCTTTCAATGGAGAAAACTTTCTGAGCACTTTGCTCTCTAGTGGCCAACTGAGTAAAAGAGAGACCTGTTCTACCTCAATGAATCATTGGCAGTATGAGCCAGTTTATTCCAACAGCCTGTACGGAGCACCTACTTTGTGTAGGCACAGTGCTAAATATCAGAATGCGAAGGCACTAAGAGGCCACCTCAAATCACACTTTTGGAAATTGAATCACGCTGCAAGTGTATTAGAAAACCCAGGATATTCCTTGGAGCTTGGCAATCCAGTTGTGGCCCTCCTTTTTTTTTCTTTTTTTCCCCATAGTTGAGAAACTGGGACCCAGAGGGATGAAATGTTTAGGTCAGGACCACATGACCACTTAGGAACAAAGAGAAAAAAAGGAGTGCTAATTAAATTAAGTGCAAGGTCATTCTCTTATTTTTTATACTTTTTTATTTTAAAATAACTATAGGCTTAAAATAGTATTGCAAAAATAGTACAGAGAGTTCCTTATACCCTTCACTCAGATTCCTCCAATGTTAACTTCTTATGCAACCATAGATTTATTAAGAAGAACACATGAACATTGGGGCAATACTTAACTAAACTGCTGACTTAAGACTTCACCAGTCTCCCTGCTAATAGTCTTTTTTTTTTTTTCTGGTCCAGTATGCAATCCAGGACATCACATCACATTTAGAGCCTTTACTTTTTAACTTTGAATTTTGCTCTACTTGAAGTTCCTTTAAAACGGTGATGCATCACCGACATTCAGCTACTGCACAGAAAGTGCATCCCACATCTTTTCTGACTTGCAGGGTGCAGGGCATTTTCAGGGTATTATTTTCCCTGGCATTTTATACATCCCACCTGCAGCTTTCTGGTGTGTGCAAGTTAGGCACCGACACAGTCACCCATCTGATCTGGATTCAAATGACTATCCTCAGGGCTGGCAGGGTGCACCTGAACTTTTTGCCACTCTTGGATCTTGAGTCCTATTTCTTTTCTTTTTGCTACCAGGGATTGAGCCTAGGGGCATTCAATCACTGAGCCACATCCCTTGTCCTTTTTATTTTTTTAAAATTTTATTAGAGACAAGGTCTCACTAAGCTGCTGAAGGCCTCACTAAATTGCTGAGGCTGGCTTTGAACTTGCGATCCTCCTACCTTAGCCTCCGAGCTGCTGGGATTACAGGCATGTGCCACCATGATAGCCCTGCTTTGCGTCCTGTTTCTATTTATTATTATTGTGTATACACATTCTCTGCTCTCAGTTGTTTTGTTTATTCAGTGAAGGACTTTGGAGCCAGAAAAACCCAAATTCAAACCTCAGCCTCCCTACCAAGTTATGGGACCTTGAGCAGGTTACTCAACTGCTTTTAAAATTCAGTGTCCTCCTCTACAAGATGGGGACAATAATAGCTACCTTGCATGGCATATTAGTCTGTTTTATATTCTTATAACAAAATAACCATAGGTTGAATAATTAGTATAAAGAAAAGAGGTTTATTAAGCTCACATTTTTGGAGGCTAAAAGTCCAAGATTGGGCAACTTGTTTGGCCCCAGATGAGGGCAACTGTGGCTGTATCACATGGCAGGAGGGAAAAGCAGGAGAAGCAGGAAGGAAAGCAGCTGTGTGCAGAAGGGGGCAGGCACATGTATTAACCTAATTTTATAAGAACCCACTCTTAGGAGAACTGACCTGGGCTCTGTGAGAGCTACATTAATTCCCCTTGAGCAGCATAATGACCTAACCACCTTCCCCTAAGCCCTACCTCTTAAAGGTGCCACCACCGCATATTACCACCACATTAGGACCAAGCCTCTCTGGAGGCAAAGCACATCCGATTCATAGCACAAGGTTACAGAGGGCGGATGTCCACAGTGATTAGCACAGGGCCTTGTGAGAGGAATGGGAGCCAGTGGATGAAGGGGAGGCAGGGCTATTTGGGTACAGTGGAATGTCCTGAATGCCAGGCAAGAGCCCCTAAAGGTCCCCGTCGGAGGGACAGGCACTGCAGTATAAAAAAAAGAGGATCCCTTGAGAAAGGGACCAGTGGGATCAGAGCTGCACTTTCCAAAGTCAAACTAGAGTGTGCTGAAGAGCAGTGTGGATTAGTCAGGAGGCCACTGTGCTGGTTCCCATGGGAACAGGCACTGGAGAGGGGTCCTGTCAGCTGCTGCAGAAGATGTGGGGCAAGGGAAGGTCCTGGCTCCAGAACAACTAAGTTCTGGGTCCCTGTGATGGTCCCCTGGTCATGAACAGAGATGACAATACAGAATAAAGAGGTCACCTGTGGGAGAAAAAAGCTCTTGGTTTGTTCCTGCTGCCATGGAGATACCACTCTCAGTCTGTCTCTGACTTCCTTGAACTGGAACATGAGTGACTCTGCCCATGTGTAAGGCAGCTCTCCGTCACTGTGACAAAGGAGGGAAGGTGTATTTGGGCTCATGGTTTCAAAGGTTTCAGTCCATGGTCAGCTGGCTTTGTTGTCTCTGGGCCTGTGGTGAGGTTGAACCCCACGGGGAAGGGTGTGGTGAAGCAAAGCTGCGGTATCACAGAGGTCAAGAAGCAGAGAGAGACACAAGCATGACCTTCATGGCACACTCCCAAGGCCCTGTGTTCTCCAACTCAGCCAGCCTCCTACAGATTCACCACCTCGCCGTGGCCCATGACGTGCCAGTGCCCTCACGGCTCAGTCATCTCCCAGAGGCCCATCTCTGAACACTCCTTCACTGAGGACCAAGCTTTCAATACATGAGCTTTTGGGGAACATTTCAGATCCAAGCCATAACACTCAAACCTCTGGCCCTATCCATGTTCTCTTTCTTAGGGATCCTCTGAGTTTCAGCAGCACCCCTGGGCCCTCAGTGTGCTCTGGCCTCTCCCAGGCTCCTTTTCCACATTCATCACCACGCACATCTCCATGTGGATACCCAGCTAAGGCCCAGCTCCTGTAGGCTGTCTGCTGTCCCCTGGGCTGCACACTGCACCATGCCTGGTGTTTCAGCACCGTCATCATCCTGAGGCCAGTCCTCTATACGAAACCCCTTTGTTTAAATATCTGAGTTTCTGTTGACTGGTGGAAACACCATGGCCAGGAAAGCTAGGGCTCAGAAAGGGGAGGGAAGTAAATGGAAAAGGCTGGTCTTTAAGCCCTGGGGGCGGAAGCCGGATGCTGGTGTTTAAGGAGGGGAGCTCTGCCAACCCCACAACCCAGTTCTCATGGGGTTTAGTTTGTAGTGGCTGTGAGACTGAGCACTCTCTGTTTTCAGCCATCTGGGCTTACTGTTTTTGAAGCGCTTATTCATCCTAGACTCCTCCCCCTTTTTGTTTTTTTTTACTTTGTCTCAAGTATTCTAGATATTTGTCCTTTCTTGGTTACTTGTGTTACAAATACCTATTCTCCTTGCAGAGCTTGCCTTTCTTTCTTTCTTTTGTTTAATGTATCTTTCAGAAAGTGGAGTTCTTAGTTTTTATTTATTTTTTTGTTTTAGTTGTAGTTGGACACAATACCATTATTTTATTTTTATGTGGTGCTGAGAATTGAAGTCAGCACCCCACACGTTCTAGGCGAGCACTCCACTGCTGAGCCACAGCCCCAGCAAGGTTCTTAAATTTAACGTAGCATCCTTTTCCTTTATAATTAATGTTCTTGGCATCTTGATTGACTTATCTTCTCTATTTTGAAGTCAGAAAGACATTCTGTATTCTGAAAACTTTATAGATTTGCTTTCCATATAGAGATTTCTTTAAATTATAAGATTTTTTTAAAAAGTAAGGGGCATGAATTCAACTAATAGTTAAGGAGCAAAGCAGACTGGAGATGTGGCTCAGTGGTAGAGTGTTTGCCCAACACGCATGAGTCCCAGGTTTGATCCCAGCATTGAAAAAAATAATAAGCAAAATAAAAAGCAAACTAAAACCATTTCCTGTACTCTCTTCACTCTCTTCCCCATCTGTTTCTTTTTTAAAACTTTTCTTCCTTCTAAAGTGCTTTTAAAAGATAGTGCTTTTAACTATCTTTTAGGATTTATTTCTAAAAACATGTTTTTTGGGGTTTCCAACATGAAAATACTTTGGCCAGGCATACAGCTCTAGGCTGCTATTCCCCTGGGTCTTTAAAACATGTTTTGCTGTCTTCTGACAGCTGACTTTGGAAATGGTCTGTTTTCTTCCTCAGGTTGCTTTGGAGACCACCCCTTTCCTGGATTGCCTTCAGTTCCTCTTTACTGTGTCTGGGTCTTTTTAGCAGGGCGGGGGGGGGGGGTACTGGGGCTCAAAGGCAGGGGCATTTGGCCACTGAGCCACATCCCCAGCCCGATTTTGTATTTTATTTAGAGATAGGGTCTTCCTGAGTTACTTAGCACCTCACTTTTGCTGAGGCTGGCTTTGGACTTGTGATCCTCCTGCCTCAGCCTCCTGAGCCCCTGGGATTACAGCCGTGTACCACTGCACCCAGCCTGTGTTTGGGTTTTGACTTGTACTTATTTTCATTTTGTTACTGGAGATTGAGCCCAGGGGAACTCTTTTTATTTTTTAATTTTTTAGTTCTCGATAGACACAATGCCTTTATTTATTTTTATGTGGTGCTGAGGATTGAATCCAGTGCCTCACACATGCTAGGCGAGCGCCCTACCCCTGAGCCGCAACCCCAGCCCCCATTTTTTAAAATTTTTGAGACAGGGTGTCCTCCAGTTGCCCAGGTTGGCCTTGAATTTGTGAGGCTCCTGCCTCAGTCTCCTGAGTTGCTGGGAGTCACCATGCCACTTGTCCTTATTATTTTGGTATCTGGGGTTATTGTGAAAATAAATCACACATCTGACTTGAAAGTGAGAACTGCACTGTAGGAGGGAGGTAGGTCTTGTAGACATCCCCTTGTTCTTGGTCCCTGCCTGCAGCGTGACAAAGCCCGCCCTCTCCCACAGGAGCCTGGTGACCAGCAGGGAAGCAGAAGCCTTGTGGGGTGGGTAAACAGGGAACAGAAGTCCCCGATGCCCAGGAGGGGAGGGGAAGGTGGCCCCAAGGTTATGAGACCTCAAAAGGCTATTTGAAAGGGGTCACAGTGTTTGCTAGAGAACATTAGGCTCTTTAATTTGTAGAGAATTCTTTTTCCACCTAGTACTGTCTTAAGTGGAAGGCTGGATTTCTTTCCCCTCCTTGGTGGACACACTGTTCACACTGAGGTTGGAGTATTCATGGATTACAACTGTTCACTTCCATTAGAAGAGATCCTTGAGGGAGATGTGCAGACCAGAGTCATAAACTTTCTTTTTAGGTATTTCAATTGCCTGATTATACAATTCTTATAAATCTAGCAGATTTGATTTCTCAGTATGGCAAAACTACCATTCTCTTAGATGTTTCAATACTGTTTATCAAGTTAGTCTGACTTCAGTTTAAAAGTCCCCATTTCAAATTAAGAGTTAAAAGGCTATTCCTACAAGAGCGGCATTTTCTATCACATTTCAAGTGTATATGATAGCAGATATGCATAGATGCCTTATTAATCCATGAGTGTAAGTTTATGGTTTTATTTCTTCAAGCCTTTTAAAAAGTCTTGTTGTATTAGAAGGTGAAAGCTCTTTAAGAAAACACTATTTTCCCTGGTAACTGAGATAATTTACCATCAGATACTTTACAATTTTTTCCTGAGTCTTTAATGAGACAAACCTACTGCTTCTCTGTAATCTTGAGTGTGATCACTTAGTCCCTTCTCTGGAAATTATATCAAGTTATAACATTATAGTGGTCCTTTGTTTTCTAAAGGGAATTCATTCTAAGACCCCTAGGAATGCCTGATATTGCAGATTTTCCCCCCATACATACATAACTATGATAAAATTTAACTTATAAATAAGGCACAGCAGGAGATTCATAACAGTAATTTAACAGATCAATTATAACAATTTTCTGTAATCAGATTGCTAGCATCACTACTCCTGTACTTTGGAGTAGTAAGGGTCACCTGAACACAAGCATGGTGACACTTCAACAGCTGATCTAATAATTGAGATGGCAAAATGTCTAATGGGCAGGTAGCATATAAAGTGTGAATACACTGAACAAAAGGATGATTTTATTCATCCTTTTGGGATGGAGCTGGATGCATGAGATTTCATCATGCTACCCAGAATAATGTACAATCTTAAAGTTAGGAACTGCTTATTATCTAGAATTTTCCATTTAATAGTTTTGGTTTGCAGCTGGCTATGGGTAACTGAAACTGGGAAATGTGAAGGCTGGGATGTGCATAGCTGCTGTACTTCTGCTTGTTCACAGAAGCCTGCAGCTCCCACAAAGGCTGAAGAGTTCTCAGATGGATTTAATTTTTATGATCATTGGACCTAATGAAATCTTGTACCATGTCATATTTTTAGGACCATCCAACTTTTAAGGAGCCTTAAAACCAGATCGGATTAAAATTTTGGCTATCTCCTGCATTTCTCTCTGCTTGGAATCACAGCTTTATGGGGTCTTTGTATTGATGTCTGGTGGGTCAGAAACTCCCTTCTAAGAGATGTATTTGCAATTTACCAATGTCCATTAATACAATAAATCATCAGTATTACAAACATAACCAAATAGTAAGACTTGACAGTAACATCTTTTAGCCTACATTCTCTCTGAATATCTGAAGTTTTTTGAGGATCATCATGGACTCATGGCTCTTCACACATATTTGAATTTGATACTGAATTGGCCTAATTTCTGTAGGGGAACACTTTGGGGTTGTTTCCTGAATGTTTTGACTGGCCCCATTTTTATTTGAACCTTTGCTGTTTTCCTTCACATAATATCCTGCCTTATTTATTTCTAAACACTGAAATCATCATCCCCTTCCTCAAGAATCTCTAGTTCTTTTATACACACACACACACACACACACACACACACACACTATATATATATATATATATTAGTTGTTGATGGACCTTTGTTTATATGCAATCTGAGAATAGAACCCAGTGTGTCACACATGCAAGGTAAGCGCTCCACCACTAAGCCACAACCACAGTCCATAGAGTTCCTTTAAAAAAAACACTTAATTTTTAGTTGCAGGTGGACACAATAGCTTTATTTTATTTTTATGTGGTGGTGAGGATCTAACCCAGTGCCTCATGCATGCTAGGCCAGCACTCTAACCCTCAGTCACAACTCCAGCTCCTGTAGTTCCTTTTAATGGGAAAAACTAGAGATATCCCAGGATCTGAGCACCAGGGTGCACTTTGGAGTAATGTTGCTCTGAGGCCATCTCAATGGACAGAGCTAGAAAAGAGAATTGTTTATTTATTTGATACTAGAGATTGAACCCAGGAGTACTTTACCACTGAATCACATCTCCGGTCCTTTTTGAGACAGGATCTCACTAAGTTGCTTAGGGCCTTGCTAAACATTTTTTTTTTGTACCAGGGATTGAACTCAGGTGCACTTGGCTACACAGCCACATCCCCAGCCCTATTTGGTATTTTATTTAAAGACAGGGTCTCACTTAGTTGCTTAGTGCCTCACAGTTGCTGAGGCTGGCTTTGAACTTGCGATCCTCCTGTCTCAGCCTCCAATGCCACTGGGATTACAGGCGTGTGCCACTGCATCTGGCGGGATCAATATTTTTTGCCTAGCTTCTTTGGTACACAGAAAATATTTCAGTGAGGAACATAGTAATTCATCTCTTGTTCAGTGTGGCTTTTCAAATATTCATGTGATGGACAGTCTGGTTCTACTGTCCACTTTGCTTTCATCTCGAGGGTCCTGGAATTCTAATAGCTGGTATCTTTAAATCCTTAGAAGGTGATAGCTCTGTCTACAATATCCTAAGTTTCATCTTAAACCATCCTGTTCATCTATTTTCACTTAACATAGTTATAAGATTCACGTATTTGTGATCTTTATCCAAACATGCCAATTCCACCTCCTACCATATAATTTCTTATATCTTTACACTACTGGTAAATTTGCTTTTACTCAATCCTGTTTGGTCTTAAAACTTTTAAATTTTACTTAATTTTTTTTTCTGAACAAATGTTACACATACTGTAACATTTAAGATCCTATAAGATCATCTTTTAAAAACATGACATTCCCTTATCAATTAAATATCATGTTACATATTGTTCTATCAAGACTTAAAGTGAATAAATTCAAATGATTCTCCCAGTTAGCATTACCTTGAGGTTGCACCAGGAGATGTCTTTTCTTTAACTAAAGGGAAATCAAGAAGGTAATCACTATTTTGGATTTCTCTGATTAAGAAAGAATAGCACACTAAATGTGAAAGCATCTTTTTATTTTTAATGTTCTCATCAGTGCATTATAGTTATACAAAATGGGGTGAAATTATCTTTTTAATTCACATCTTGCTTTCTGTTTACTATTATCATTGTGTTACCTAGAAACAACTCTAGTGTAGAACTCAAGAGTTCTTTGGATAAATATCAAACTTCTAAGAGCAATAAACAACATTAGGAAAAGTAGCCAAAATATAATAAAATACAATTAATCAATACATTTCTTAGCTTCATTATATAATTATAATGGATCATTTATGGAAGTTTAAGGGGCATTTAATAAAAAAATTTCCTATTTGGAAAAATACTCAAATTTCAAAGAAAGACTCTTCATGTTGTATAGCTTTTTTTTTTTTTTTTGGCCAACAAAAGCCTCATGATTTTAGTTTACTTACTTACTTAGATTATTTTGTTTTGGAGGACGCTTTTTCAAAGAGATGGTTATTCTGATCCCCTGTGATCTCTGAATATCATTTTAAGCTGTTTTGAGCACTCCATCATGGTGATGGAAGCAATGGATTTTTTCATCTACAGACAGACTGAAAGAATGAAATATTCAGTTACAGGTATTGAAATTTCAGCATCTACCCAGCACTTCCTACTGGACTGGGATTTTAATTTCTCAACTCTGGCCATTTGTTGAGAGTACTGAGTAGTTTCCAAGCTCAGAGGGGTACTGATTAATGTCTCCTGGGGAGGAACTGGCATCTCCTGGGGGGGGGCAGGTGGGGGCAGCTGGACAGCTCCCTCTGGTGGTGACATGCTTTTGGCTGGCACTTTGCCTTATACTCAATTATTATTTCTAGGGCATGCCTTCCTGAGGGCCGACTAGCTTTTCCCAGGAAAGCCAGTCATTCTGGTGGGTTACTGAGGTGTGCTTCCATGACACTTGTATTCTGACAAACCATAAAGGCTTGCTTTTAAACTCCTAGTCTGTAGTCTTCTCTTCTACAACAGTTTGGAAATGTCTAGATAGGATATAATGGAGGTGGATTTAACAGTGTTTCTCAAACTTATTGTTTGTGTCACCTGGGGATTTTGTTAAAATGCAGATGTTGATTTTCGGTCTAGTGAGGCCTAGGATCCTGCATTTCTAGTGAGCTCCCAGGTGGTGCTGATGCTGCTGGTCTAAGGGCTGCACTTTCAATCCCAAGGGCCTGTAGGATTAGGATCAGGTACATCTACTCCAGGTCTTAGTTTTGTACCTTTCCCTTCTCCTTTGAAGATGATTAAGCTAAACTGTACCTTGACCCTCTGAAACATCAACCAAAGTCATTGTAGGTAGGGATCCTGAACAGAGGAGCTTGCTGTGTGATCTTTTAACCTCTCTTACTGTCCTGATATATCTTCCTTCCTCTATTGCTTCCCTAGGCGTGAGTAATATCAGTGCTCTTCAAGCCTTGTACAGTGGTGCATGCCTGCAATCCCAGCAACTTGGGAGACTGAAGCAGAAGGATGTCAAGTTTGAGGTGTGCCTCAGCAACTTAGCAAGATCATCTCAAAAAATATAAAGGGATGGGGGGTGTTTTTCAGTGGTAAAGTGACCCAAGTGCTATTTCTAGTACAAAAAAAATAAAGAAAGAAAGAAGAAAAAATTAGTGCTCTTCAAATCACGTTAGAAAGGGGACTCACCCACTTCTTAATCATGTTGAACCATGATAGTCCCCATTCCTTATAACCTAGAATTGATATATAGGATTGACTCCAAAATGTTATTTTCCCATGTTCTGAGACCATGACATCTCGAAACATCTGCAGGTTGAGCTGGACAGCTTCCATAAGTCTGTGGGAAGCTGAGGTTGCAAGATCCTTAAAGTACTTGGAAAGACTGGGTATGTTGGTGACATTCAGGAGGAGTAGATAACCTATCCATCTCTAGGAGGGTGAGGAGGTGCCTCTTTCCCACTGTAATCCAGCAAACTTTAAGGAAGCTTCTGAAAGTGAAACATTTAGGATTTATAAGTCTGGAAAACCCCTTTTTTACCACTAATTTCTGACCTACAGCCTGGGTTATCATGAAGGGGCTGAGTCCCTCCTTGAGGTATTCATTCATTTCCTTCTCCAGTGATGTCCCATAGGGAGGTGCAGGATGTGCTTCAGTCCTCTGCTCATCACTCTGACTTCTACTTCTGGTCCACAGCAATGCTTATTTTGTTTTTGAGCCCAGCTATTTCTTTCTGGACTCTGTTTTTAAACCTATTATTGCTATGTGCAATGGAGAGAACTACTACATCATGTGACCAGAAGTCTGGGGTTCTGAGAGTGGGTATTCTACACTGCTGTGTTAAAGTAGATGGACAAATGGTCCGGGTACTTTAAAAACCCACCCTCAGTTAAGTAAAGATTTAGGAGTGGGTGGACCTAATTGTTTTCACTGCATTATGCCACCTTCTGACGGCCAAGATAGCAAAAAACACAAGATCTTTGCTGTACTTCAAAAGAGTTCCAGGATACTGGTGACAGACTGCCTTTGAGGAAGTGAGGTTCCACAGGAGATACCTGTCAGTAATAGTAATAATTATGATTCCTCGTCGGACAAGGACACTGTGAATCATAAGTGATATTTCCTCTTTCTGCTGGTCACACATTGGTGACCCACATGTGGCAAGAGCACCTTGTACAGCCTTTTTGGTGCTGACTGGTCTTCAACTTCTGTTCTCTGCCTTTATTTTAAAAAGAGAAAATTATTACATTAGGTCAGTTCATGTAAGCTACCCCATATCCCTTTTTGCATGCATGAAGGATTAACATCATCTAATAAAAACTGCCTCACTCATTTCCCTAGCTGGATTGGGTGGAGGTTGTGTTAGCTCTTTGATTCCTGGTATGGTACCCATTAGCAAATTTTGGCTATTTGTGAGCAATATGTGTTGAGCACCTTCCTTATCTGTCTCCACCCCTAAGGGAGACTGGTCTTTGCTTCATAGGGTCCAGTATCCACTGGGAATATAACAACCCCCCAGCCATCCTAGCTATCACACTCCCCCTCCCCAGAACACCTCCCTCTTCTATTACTCCAACACTCCAGGGTCTCTACCTGGCCCTTCCATTGTGTTGTCCCTCCACTCACCGTATGGCCTCCACCACCTCCTGGATCCCTCCGCGGATGCAGTTTCATCCTCCCATAAGCCTGCCATCCCACATCGTTGGAGCAGCCTCCTTTCCACCCCACCTTCTGCTCTGGCCAGCCCTCCCCAATTCCCAGACCCCCTCCGGCTTCAGTCTCTTTACCCCAACACCCTCCCGGTCCTGACCTCCCTGACCCCTGCACACCTCCCACGTGGGGGCTTCTCCCTGCATCACTGCACTCAGGTACCCACCCAAGAGGCCTCCGAGGCCTCGCTTGCCCCGCGAGGCGTCCCTTCCCGGTGCCCGAGCTCCCCCGCCCGTGCAGCCTGTCTGAGGCGCGCCTCTTCCAGCCGACCAGCGTGACGGAGCGCGGCGGGCGAGCCTCCGGGGCCGCAGGCGCCGGCCATGCTCATCACGCTGTGTTACCTGTACCTGTGGGTGCGCTGGGGGCGCCGGCTGGCCGCAATCCTGCACACCATGCTCCTTCACCTTCTGCAGTGCGGCGGCGCGGCCCAGCACCGCCCCCGTGTGCCTGAGCCGGGGCAGCCACATCTTCTGCATTGGCGAGAGTCAGGTGGACAGGCGGGGCGCGTGGGGCGGGGCTGGAAGTACCCTCAGCTGCACGCGAGCCCCCGCCGAGCCTGGCAGGCGGGGCCGGGCACGTGGGTCCAGGACCCCGACCTCCCCGCAGTGCCGCGCGTGGACGCCCATTCCGCGCTGGGCGGCCTCTGGGGGACCCGAGCACGGCAGGAGGCTAGTCCCTGCCAGGGGCCAGACGTGTCCTGTGCGCTCTTCTCCGCATCTTCTCAGCAGCCTACTCAGCCTAACCTCCACCCATAGTTCCCCTCTGTCCCTCAGCGGTCAGCCTCACCTCCACCCATAGTTTCCCCCTGTCCCTCAGCGGTCAGCCCAACCTCCACCCATAGTTCCCCACTGTCCCTAGGCGGTCAGCCCCACCTCCACCCATACTTCCCCGCTGTCCCTCAGCAGTCAGCCTCACCGCAACCAATATTTCCCCGCTGTCCCTCAGCGGCCAGCCCCCACCTCCACACATAGTTCCCCGCTGTCCCTCAGTGGTCAGACACACCTCCACCCATAGTTCCCCCCTGTCCCTCAGCGGTCAGCCCCAACTCCACCTATAGTTCCCCGCTGTCCCTCAGCGATCAGCCCCATCTCCACATAAAGTTCCCCGCTTTCCCTCAGCTGCCAGCCCCCAACTCCACCCATAGTTCCCCGCTGTCCCTCAGCGGTCAGCCTCATCTCCCCTCATAGTTCCCCGCTGTCCCTCAGCGGTCAGCCCCACCTCCACCCATAGTTCCCCACTGTCCCTCAGCTTCCAGCCCCCACCTCCACCCCTAGTACCCCGCTCACCCTCAGCGGTCAGCCTCACATCCACCCATAGTTCCCAGCTGTCACTCAGCGGTCAGCCCCACCTCCACCCATATTTCCCCGCTGTCCCTCAGTCGTCAGCGCCAACTCCACCCATAGTTCCCCGCTGTCCCTCAGCTGCCAGCCCCCCGCGCCACCCATAGTTCCCCGGTGTCCCTCAACGTTCAGCTCTACCTCCAACCATATTTCCCTGCTGTCCCTCAGCGGTCAGCCCCACCTCCACCCATAGTTCCCCGCTGTTCCTCAGTGGTCAGCCTCACCTGCACCCATAGTTCCCCACTGTCCCTAAGCTATCAGCCCCACCTCCACCTAATGTTCCCCGCTGTCCCTCAGCCGCCAGCCCCGACCTCCACCCATAGTTCCCCGCTGTCCCTCAGCGGTCAGCCTCACCTGCACCCATAGTTCCCTGCTGTCCCTCAGCTGTCAGCCCCACCTCCACCCATAGTTCCCCGCTGTTTCTCAGCTGTCACCCCATCTCCATCCATAGTTCCCCGCTGTCCCTCAGCGGCCAGCACCCACCTCCACCCATAGTACCCTGCTGTCCCTCAGCGGTCAGCCTCACCTCCACCCATAGTTTCCCACTGTCCCTCAGCAGTCAGCCCCACCTCCACCCATAGTTCCCCACTGTGCCTCGGTGGTCAGCACCCACCTCCACACATAGTTCCCTGCTGTTGCTCAGCGGTCAGCCTCACCGCAACCAATATTTCCCCGCTGTCCCTCAGCGGTCAGCCCCACCTCCAGCCATAGTTCCACGCTGCCCCTCGGTGCTCAGCCCCCACCTCCACGCATAGTTCCTCGCTGTCCCTCAGAGGCCAGCCCCACCTACACCCATAGTTCCCTGCTGTCCCTCAGCGGTCAGTCTCACCTCCACCCATAGTTTCCCACTGTTTTTCAGTGGTCAGCCCACCTCCACCCATAGTTCCCCGCTGTCCCTCGGTTCTCAGCCCCCACCTCCACACATAGTTCCCTGCTGTCCCTCAGCATTCAGCCCCACCTTCACGTACAGTTCCCAGCTGTCCTTCAGCGGTCAGCCCCCACCTCCACCTATAGTTCCCCACTGTCCCTCAGCTGTCATCCCCGCCTCCACCCATAGTTCCCCGCTGCCCCTGGGTGCTCAGCTCCCACCTCCACCCATAGTTCCCCGCTGTCCCTCAGCGGTCAGCACCAACTCCACCTATAGTTCCCCGATGTCCCTCAGCGATCAGCCCCATCTCCACCTAAAGTTCCCCCTGTCCCTCAGCTGCCAGCCCCCAACTCCACCCATAGTTCCCCGCTGTCCCTCAGCGGTCAGCCTCACCTCCGCTCATAGTTCCCCGCTGTCCCTCAGCCGTCACCCCACCTCCACCCATAGTTCCCCGCTGTCCCTCAGCGGCCAGCCCCCACATCCACCCATAGTTTCCCTCTGTCCCTCAGCGGTCAGCCTCACCTCCACCCATAGTTTCCCTCTGTCCCTCAGCGGTCAGTCCCACCTCCACCCATAGTTCCGCACTTTCCCTCAGCCGTTTGTTCTTGTTTTTCTAGGGCTTTGAATTGTAACATTAGATTATTTATGTAGGTACTTTGTGGGGTTTTGGTTTGTTTGTTTTGTTTTTTTTTAATGTAGGCATTTGATGCCATACACTTTCCTCTTAGAACCACTTTCATAATGTGTTAGTCTGCTTATTTTCGATGCTATGACCAAAAGACCTGACAAGAACAATCTTTGAGGAGGAAAATTATTTGGGGCTCATGATTTCAGAGGACTTGGTCTGTAGATGTCCAACTCCATCTTTGGTGTCGAGTGAGGCAGAACATCCTGGTGTCCTAGAGGGAAGCAGCTTAAGCCAGGGCTCCCAGGAGCAGAGGGAGAGTCTGCTCAGCAGGACAAAGTGTACAACCCACAGGTTCGCATGCCCCCAGGGGTCTGCCTCTTCCAGCCACACCCCACCTGCCCACAGTTACTACTCACTTAATTCCTACCAAGGTCTAATTTGCTGATTGGTCAAGGTTGTCATGACCCAACCATTTCTCGTCTAAGCTTTCTTGCGTTGTGTTACACACGACCTTTTGGAGGACACATGTCCAAACCATAACATTTCATCCCTGGCCCCCCAAAGCTCATGCTGATCATACAGTGCAAGACACATTTAGTCCATTTTCAAGAGTTCCCAGGGTCTTAACAGTTTTAGCATTGCCCAAAAGTCCAAGCATAAGATGGCCTTTGAAAACCGAGACAAACTCCCAGGGTGAGCTCCTGTAAAATTCAAAAGCAAGTTCCACACAGCCAATATACAAAAGCACAGAGTAGACATTCCCATCTGAAGAGAGAGGGGCATGGAAGGAAGGGATGGGACCACAGCAAGACTGAAATCCAGCTGGACAGGTAAGTGCTGTAGCTGCATGTCTAGCAGCTGGACACACGGGGACTTGTGCAGCTCTGCCTGGGGCTTTGCAGTTGCCCCCCTGTTGGCTGGCCTGGGCTTGGTCCCTGCAGCCTTTCTCAGCATGGTGCCTGCACTGGCACTTCTTCATCCTGGGGGACTGAGGCTTCCTCCTCACATCTCCACGAGGAGTCCTTTCAGGGACAGCTGCAGGAACCCTGACCCTGCTGCGATTTCCCTGGCCTCCCGGGGCTTTCTTGGACATTTTGGTGGAAGCCTTCATGACCCTCTGGCTCCAGCATCCTGCCTTCCTGCAAAACCAGCACCACATGGTCGCTGCCGAGGTCCGCTGCCACCCAGAGACCATGGCTACAGCAGCCTCTGAGAGCCTGAGTGGCTGGCAGGTGAGACCACTTCAAGGGCCCCTCTGGTCTCTCCTCAAAGGAATCTTACTTTTACCCTTGGGCCTGAGACAAGTGTGGTCTTCCTAACCCTGAGATGCCCTCAAGCCATGTTCCTCAGTGTCTCTGGTCAAAGTCTTCATGTATGTATTTATTTTATTTTATTTTTATTTTTATTTTTTTACTTTATTGACAATTTTTATTGAATGTGTTTGTAATTTCAAAGTCTGAGTAATTAGAGTAAAAACCATGGGTTGCACAATTAATAATGCTAAATATTCACCTTGAAATAATTGCAGATAGTCACTAGGAACCCATAAATTGGGGAATGAAACAATAAATTTCATAAAATACTTTTCCAGATACAGATAGAATTGTATAACATCTGTCTGTAGGCTTACATGCCAGAAAGTAATCAACCAGGACACAAGAGGTGATAGCATTATGTTGTTTGATGACTTCCCTGAGGAGAAAGTCTGCTGTGTGTGTGTGTGTGTGTGTGTGTGTGTATACACACACATATATATGCATGTATATATGTGTGTACACATATACAATAAATTTCATCATAAAAGGAATATTAGAATTGTAACCTTGCTGCTACAAACCTTACCAGTGTGATAAGTATTGAGGGAAATCTACTGAGGTTAAAGAATAAGATGTGATTATCTATTTCTCTTTAATTAGTCATCTTCAGTATCAATCTTTTAATTAAAATACTTCAGGAGAAGAGGTATTCTCTTTCACTGGTACCTCATATCACCTAGGACCTTGTACATTGGAGAACTATTTTATGGTTCATTTTCTATGAGGGCTCTGAGACTTTCCTTGGAGATCTTACAGTACTCTGAAAATACTGGTACCTGCAGTCCACTATGGACATTTTTATTTTGCTATGACACTCAGTAGTCAATTGCAGAGTCTTGAAATGATAGTGAAGCTCGGAATTTAAAATACATATATTAACGTGTGGTTAATACACTATAAAATATGATTAAAAGTATCAATTTAAGATATAACATATAAGACCAACTAATATATAAGTCTTACATAACATGTAAGACTAAGATATAAGACTAATGTTGGTCTATGTATTTATTCTAGTCCTAAAGTATATTCTCACATATAATAAAGAATTTCCATTTGATGTTCAGCCTGTCCCATTAAGGTAAATAAATAAGCATCCATATTTTGTCTTCTGATTTTATTATCTATTTCATGCCTGTTTTTCAAATATTTCTGGATTTTTTTCCCTATCAAATTTGGTATTGGTGATATGGCTGATACCATTGGTAGCAATGAGATGATTGACATTGACATTTATATCAACATTAACCTAATAATCAGCATCTTATCTGGGAAGTTAGTGGCTATGAGGGTTAGCTGGTGTATTAAGTGGGGTAGCTCACTAATTTTTCTGTCCTTTTTTATATAGGAGAATTTCAGCCCCTGGTGAGGAAGAGCATTTGGAATTTGAAGAAGATGAAGAAGAAGGTGGTGCTGGAGCAGGGTCTTCTGATTCTTTTCCTGCTATAGTGCCTAGTGGGTACAAAAAATGTACATTATATAATTCAAGGTCAGGTGTTTGGAACTTACTTTTGTACTTGTTAGTGGCGGGTAAAACATCTCCAGGTTTGCCAATCTTAAGCAAATTATCATGGCCATTTTGTTAGCGGTAGCTATCGGTTTATTGTGAAAGTATCTTACTATTTGTGTCAGGGATCCTCAAAACATCCAGTGTTTAGTGATTGGCTAGGAAGACCCACAGGACTCAGCATATAGCTGTACTCACAGTTGTATTCTGAGTCATTACAACAAGAAAACACAAGAACAAAATCAGCAAAGTGTAAAGGCACACAGGCAAATTCCAGAGGAAACCAAACTTCTAAGAGTCCTCTCCCAGCAGAGTCAAATATGTACTTGATTCTCTCAACATTCTTTCACACCTGTGAAATGAAAAAATTGTCTATTGGGGAAACACTGTAGAGATTCAGTACAAAAGACACTTATTGGGGTTAGCATGAACCAAAACTAAAGACTCCAGGAAGAAAGCAAGTGTTCAGCACAAACCATATTGTTTGCATGGACGGTTTAGGCACAGTGATCTTCTTAACAGGGCATGATGGGAATCCTGCTGAAATCCAGGTTCCCAGATGCTAGCCATGGACCAACATTGTAAGTAGGCTTTCTAGAGTAACTGTTTGCTATGTTAATTCTTTTCTTTATATATCTAGCTGTTCTTTAAATAATCATATATGATTGTGAAACCTGGACCTGGAGGAACAGATACTAAACAGTTGCCCTTAACAGGGAAATAAAGAATACATAGCAAGTCCTTTTTATTTGTGGAAGATCTTGACAAGGTTGTAAAATACCCTAGTCAAGCACCCTGAGTAAATTTTTTGCCTCTTCCACTTCTATACTTTCTTCTGTTCTTATACAGTGCACAGTTTTTACTTCTGATGAACTAGTTCATTTTTTGGAAGTGTGGAAATAACACTGTACTATTGTGATGCATTTTTTATGCTTTATGGTATAATTAAGTATAATATATATATCATCCAGAAAACTTCATAATTAAAGTCATAATTCAGTAATTTAAATACTCTTTGGTAGAAGACGTTTGAAATATAAACAGTGTAGGCTTAGACAAACAAGATACCTGCGCTTTTGAGTCTAACATCTGCCAATCAGTAGTTAAGTGACTGTACTTAATTCTTTATAAAAGGAGATGTTGACAATGCCTAATTCATAGGGTTACAATGAAAATTAAGGCACCACATACAAAGCATTTGGCATGATACTTTTCATTTGCTGGGGTAGTGGTGGCTACTGTATTTTCATTATCACTTCCAAATGGTGTTAACAGTCCTACACCATAGGATTATTGGAAAAATTACAGTCACTATAAAATGTTATTGTTAGTGTTTCTTTGATACAAGGTAATTATTTCCAATCTGTTTGTCCTTATGAAGAAAGAGTTATATTTTACTTGTCATATTTGTAGGAAATTTCAAGATTGCTGAGATGATGAGGTAAATAAATTTGCTAAAATTTTTCTGTATTTTTTATTTCCTTTTCAAACCACATGCTGTACTTGAAATAGATTCCAGTTCTATAAATTTCTGGTTTGATTATTTGTTCACTAGCTATACTTCTGTAGCAAACAAGAACCTTGAAGCAGATGATGTAAGTCATGAAATGGACAGATTAAGGTCTTTATGGGTTTCAGGTTGCTGAGTTGAAAAGAAACTCTGTAACTTAAGTCTATTTGCTATGAAAGATTAAGCCCAAAGTAATTAGATTTTTGTATTCTGATATAGCATTTTGGTATTTTATTTCAGAGATACAGAAAGCTCACTAAACCCTTCTATTCCCTGAATTATTTTCCTCAAAGTAAGAAAGAGTACATATAGTTCAATTAGCAATATTTGATTTGCGATCATATTTTCGAGGGCCTGTGTCATTATAAAATTGAAAATGTCATTGAAGGACAATTTAACCTTTAACTTAATTATAGAATGGGAAAAAATTGTTATACTGTGGACATCCAAGATTTCAGTTGTGATAAGGCTGTTGTGTCTATATTATCATGGCAGGGTGCTTCTAAGAATTATAACATTTTTATTACCTTTATTTCACGTAATTTATATAATTGTAAGTTTGTTGTACTTTTTTTTGGTACTGAGGATTTAACACAGGGGTACTTTACCAGTGAGCCACATCCTCAGCCCTTTTTATTTTTTATTTTGAGACAGGATTTCACTTAGTTGCTGAGGGCCTCACTGAGTTGCTGAGATTAGTCTTAAACTTGGGATCCTCCTTCCTCAGCCTCCCAAGTCACCTGGATTCCAGGCTTGTGCCATAGCATCTAGCTTATTATGATCTTTTTAAAAAATATTTATTAAGGTGTCCCTTACATATATAAAAGGCATCTTTTTTAGTGTGCAGCTTTATGAGTTTTGACAAACACACATGCTAAACACTACTACTGTTAAACTAATGAGATGAAGTATAATATATGACTATGGTATGACCAAGAGTAGTTTATTCCCATTTAAAATTAAAAATGGATTTTTATCCAACCTTTCTTGAAAAGAATAAAAAATTGTTAAACCTTTCTTTGACATTAATATCATTTTCAAAGCCTTCAATTCTCATAAGACAAACAGTAACTTTTGTGTACTGCTTTAAACACTAACTGGCTTAAGTACAAATAGTAGTTTAATTTTCTTAAGGTAATCTCAGTAGATTTCATTTAAATAGAGGATATAAATTTATAACCTATTATTTATTACCTGAAAACTTATTTATCATGTTGAATATTAAAGCTTCTAAATGATAAACCAAAGTAATACAAATTTTAAAAAAATAGCTGGCCAGGATTATATGCTTATAATCCTAGCTACTTAAGAAATTGAGGCAGGAGGATTGCAAGTTTGAGGCCAGTGGGGGCAACTTAGAGAGACTTTGTCTCAAAATAGAAAGAACTAGGGATGTAGCTCAGTGGTAGGGTGCTTGCCTCACCTGTGTGAAGCCCTACATTCGTTTCCTAGTACCACATGCACAAATAGCCATGACACAATTTTAGACAAAATTAAAAAAAAACATTTCTGAGTGACCTAAACATAAGCCTAGCAATCTCAACATTATTCTAGATTTGTATTGGTTATTCATCTTTTATATAGTCTTAGATATGTACAAAAATGTTTTTTGAAACTCAAAATGAAGAGTGAATCTTACTTCTTTAATATCAAACCTGTACTTGTTTCTTTCCTGCATAAATATTCAATTCTGAGTTGAACTTGAGAGTTAAGCAAATATGGATTTCATTTTCAGCTAAAGTGCAGTGTTTTCTTACCCATGCATATAGAAAGTTGAAAACTGCAACAAAATATTCATTGCTGTTCCATGAATATTAGGGCATCCTTATTTCACAGAATTTCAGAATATATTTAGGGTTAAGCAGTAAATACCACCAAAGTATGCAGTTAGACTCTGGCTCTCCGTGCACTTACTTTCTCTCAAAGTCTCAAATTCTCAGACTGAGCCGAACAGTCAGAGCCAAAGTCCCTCATCCAGTCATGTACTTATATTGAAAGGAAAGGAAAATACCATTCAATGTTATCTGGTAGTTCTCCTAGCTGTATTTCAATAGTTTTAAGGCTTGTTAATATTCTATTACTCTCAAGCAGTTTTGGAAACATTTTAAGATTTCTTTTTTATAATTTGTTTCTTGTTTGTTTATAGTACTGGGGATTGAAGTCGGGGGTGCTCTACCACCTAGCTACATCCCCAGCTCTTTGACTTATTTTTTTTTTATTTTGAAACAGGGTTTTTCTAAGTTGCCCAGGCTGGCCTCTCCTGCCTTAACTTGCCAAGTTCCTGGGATTACAGGCATGCACCATTATGTCTGGCTCAGTTTTTTTTTTTTTTAATCCATGAATCTTGTCACTTGAAGTCAAAAGGTTTTCTCCAGAGCTTTGCAGAAATTGGTTCATAGGAAATGTCTATTGAGTAGGCTCTTCATCAAGGCTCTAAGCAACATCTGGCCTGCTTTTTCTTGAAAGTCCTCTGGCCACTCAAATTTTTAACCCAACACCTGTAGTAACTCTTCCTTGCATGCTAAATGGCATCTGTGTATGAAGGATATACCCACTGATTCATCTTAGGTTTTGTGAGAGTATTTATTATTTTTTTCCAGATATGATGGTGACACTTAAGAATTCAGCCATTATCCAAATCACATATTTCTGAACACAGAAAAATACATATTTCTAGTACCAGTCAATAAAGAAAATAAAAACAAGAATATATTCATATAACTTATATACAAACAACTTTAATCAGGTATAATTTTTCACAGACCTAGAAATATTATTATTTGAATGCTAATGACCCCTAAGATTTTTATCAAACTTTTAATATAATTTCAAAGTGAACAAACTTCTTATGATTTTACTCTTTATCTTGAAAGGTTGGACCAGTTTCTCAACTACTAATCAGTTACCAACCAAAAGAAATTGTGCATGTGTTTTCATATTTTCACACAATTTGTATGTGTGTACAAATTGCAGATGTGCAGTGCAAATTTCAAAATTTTTCTCTAGTTAGATTTTTAAGACCCATTTCATGTTTTGTGCCATCTACAAAATGTTATGGCCAAATAATGATTTGTCAATACCATTATTTTAAATTATGTTAAAATTATCCCAAAATAATAGAAAACATTATTTTATATATATCATTTTTATTGCATTTTAAAATCACAAAGAAATGTGCACTTAAAAAAAAGTGTGTGACAGACTTTGAATTGGTAGTATCAGACATCTGAATTTAATTACAAGTATGATAAATCTAAAACAAAGAAGATATATATAATCACATACATATGATAATGCTTAGTTTACATTTTAGATATCAGGTTCATCTCTGTCCTAAAAGTATGGACAAAAAATTTTGTACTCCTTATTCATGACATTTAATTCACCAAGCACCAAGGCAAAATGAAGACTGACTCACCTCTTATTGAAGTAAATGCCTGTGACAAACATTTGTACAATATCGTGTAAAAATCCAAGCAAATGAAATTATTCAATAAGCAAACTCAAATCAATGTTTTTTAAAAATATAATCTTTGGTAATTTTCCTCTTTTATGTTCTGACCTACTCAATAATGTACTATTTTGGAACAAAGACTGTCATGCCATTTCCAATTTTGGACTAGAAATTGTCCTTATGGTATGATATGAGATATAAACAATAGAAATTTTTAAAAAGCAAAAATAAAAAGTTGAAAGAAAAAAATGACTTCCTCTTCTGCATGTGAGAACAGGGTCTTAAGGATCCCTCTGACCTTCATATCCATGTCACTTCAGACTCATCCTCAGGCTGGTGGTCCTTTCATTGTCTGATTCTCCATGATCTCTATGGCTACACAGAGACTACTGAATGTGAGGCCATCCTACTTGATACTCAGACCTTCATTTTTCTCAGCATCCTCTTGGAACAAAGAAGTTGTGGGCGATGGGCGGGGGGTGGGGGGGCTTCAGATGCTCTCCCATTGTTTTTCTGTACCTGTTGCAGGTAGAGTGGTGCTTCATTGCTTGGTCTGTGTCAGTGCTGCGGGGTGCCCAGCAGAGGCAGAGGCCTTACTTGCACAATTCCCTTTCCTCTCCACAGTGGCAGTGGCTGTAACATTCTTGGCTAGGTCAGACGCTTTTACACAGTTTTTAAAACATTCTTGAGTGAACTTGTCTGTGTTTAACAAACAGCCATTTGGGGGATCCATAGCTACCTTCATAAATTGTTTTCCACAGATGAAGCACAATGAAATAGAGCAACTTGAGTTTTTACCCAAGTACCACCTTTTAATAAACAGTTTCCATCAACAAGATGGACTTTTTGGTGTCCCCTATTACAGTAGTGTGGTGAAATGGTTCCAAACCTTCTAATTCATTGTCATTACTTTATCAGAGTTGTCTTTAGGTTTAGGCTTAGAATCTTACTCTCGCAGAAAAATCACACTGAATTGAGTAATTCCTTCCAGCTCTTTTTGACACCAGTGAGAGCATGCCTGCTCTGGTTGGTGCATAAGAGGTGGTTGGGGCAGATAAGTCTGAAAAAGACGTGCTTTCTGTGTTCAGTACAACTTGGGGCTCACCAGCTACCAATGTCTTCCTTTGTCTTGCAGTAAAAACTGAAAGTGGAATTAACCAAATGAACACAGTCCTACTGCTCACTGCTATATGAGTGTTAAAGACCTATCATATTGCTATCTGGGCTACTCAGTCTCTGTCCATTCCTGTGAATGTGCATTGCCCAGTGTACAAAGTTCAAATGTTACTCTTTTTTAATCACTCCCTTACTTGGAGTTCTTAGTGACAGTTCAATAACATCCCTGGGATGTTATTGAAAACTTGGTTTGGACAGCAGTAGCCATTTAGAGTTTTCCATATTTAAAAGTATGAAGCATAAATAGTGGCCTCACAAAAATGTCTATATTCTAATCCTGGGAACCTGTGACTGTTATGTTACATGGCAAAAGGAACTTTGCAGAAGCTTGAGATGGGGAGGTTCTCCTGCAGTTCCTTTTAAGGCTTTAGGGACAATTAAAATAAAGATGTTAAAATGGGACATGATGGTTAAAAGCATGGACTCTGTAGCCAAACTGCTGTGTGATTATTGATAATTTGTTTTTCTATGCCTCACTTTTCACCTCTGAAAAATAGAACTAAACTATTGTTGTGAGGATTAGATGAGAGGATTAGGATAGTATGTGGCACATCACAAATACTCACAAGTGTTAGCTATTTCTTATTTACATAGCAATTCCATGTGGAAGAACATTTCTTCTGATCTTTGCTCTAGATCTGAGAGCAGATGATCTAGCTGGAATAGCACAGTTTACACTGGATTGTGTGTAGTGGTTTCTTTCTTATCCTTGTTAGTCTTAGAATTTTATGAATGTAGTTGACTTGTTCTCATATTACACTATGTAATTGGATATGTTAATTCTTCACTTAGAAATCTTCCTTTTAATGCATTGGCTCAATTTACAACTATCATGGTTTTATCTTTGATGCAGAAACATGCACCCTTTTTCATCTAATCTGGGAGCTATAGATGGTACGGTATTATTTTAGTATTTGATCTTCTTTTATGTTTATTTTTTCTTCACTCATTGATATAGATTTTTCTATCCATTTTTTACTAGAGAATGATAACCTCTAGAACTGGAAATTCAGTCATTCATTCAATAAAATATTTCTTCAACAAAGATCTGTTTAATCCTTGTGCATACTACAAAAGGAACAGTTCCCACACCTTTCAGAATGCTTATTGTGTAGTCAGCAAGACAGAGCCAAAAGCACATGATTATGATTAGAGATGTGAACCAATGTCATAGGTTGGCAAAAAGAAGGGCTGAGGGAGTTCAATAAATCTAGACAGATTTAGGACTCACTGAGTATATAGGAGTTGACCATGCAGAGAGAGAGCACATCATAGACCATTCTGAAACACCTTAAATAGGCACCTTTCTATGTAATCTATGATCTTAATTACAGTCAGCTTCCTTCATCATGAAGCACAAGGTTTGACATTCTACCTTGAATTAAAAAAGAAATTCAGACTTGAAATTATTGCCTCCATATTAATTTATTTGAAGCATAATGATTACATTAAACCTTACTGTGTAGTCTCAGGCAAAAAGATTGTTGGTAAGGAATGTAGCATCAGCCCTACCATTTCAACTGAAAGATCTAGATGATGACAGGTTATAAAATTGACTTACCCCAAAGTAACAACAAGTTTAATATCAACTTGGAAAAAATAATGTTAACATCAAAAAGACTTTGAAAGTTGTAAAGCAATCATCTTTTGACTGTCAAAAAAAGTAGTAAAGAGGTAAGACATAAAAGAGGTAACATTCTTGGGGGTTTTTTGGGGTGGGGTGGGGTGGGTTCTTTTTTTGTCTTTTTGGGAACTGGAGGTCGAATCCAGGATTTTGCAAATGCAAGGCAGACACTTTGCCACTGAGCTACATCCCAACCCAACATTCTTAATATATAAAGAAAAATTTTAATTGTAATAACCAAAGCAGAATACATGAGAGGAACAGACAACATGAGCTAGTGCGCACGCGTGCACACACACACACACACACACACACACACACATACACACACACACATTTAAAAATACCCGTTAAACATATAAAAAGAGAGCGGACACTCCGCCGAGCCAGTCAGCGGCCACCATCCGGGAAAGCTGAAGGATACACCGCCACTCTCCTTCAGAGTGCGACATCAAAACAGGTCGGTGTCATTCAGCTCACCCCCCAGACAGCGGGAATTCGCATAAAATCTCTCCTAGGCTTGCCGGGAGAGGGAGTATCAAGCTGAGCCTCCATACAGGCTAGGGGGAAACCAGAGACACCTGACCTCCAACCCCTCCTCCCAGTAGCAGCCAAAAGGAAACCTGGCTAGCCAGCGCTGGGGGAGGGGCAAGCAGAAAAAATCAAAGTGATAGAGTGCCAGGGATCCCAGCAGCCTGCAGCAGGGCCTGGAGAGCCAGGCCAACTGATTCGCGTGGCCTGCCCTGCGGCTACAGAAGGCGTGGCGCCTCAGTGAAGCCATTAATTGGCAAGCAGGGAGGTTAGGGAAGGCCATTAGGTGGAATCCCACCAGCAAAGCCCACACGGACCCTTGGGCCGAGCTCGGGTTCTCAGAAGGGGAAGAAAGCGGTACAGTCCCATCCCCCACAGCGGACACTCCACCGAGGCAGTCAGCGGCCACCATCCGGGAAAGCTGAAGGATACACCGCCACTCTCCTTCAGAGTGCAACATCAAAACAGCGGACACTCCATCCAGGCAGTCAGTGGCCACCATCCGGGAAAGCTGAAGAATACACCACCACTCTCCAACAGCTTGTAACATCAAAACAGCCAGCAGCAGGACCCCGGAGATCCAGGCCAACTGATTCGCGTGGCCTGCCCTGCGGCTACAGAAGGCGTGGCGCCTCAGTGAAGCCATTAATTGGCAAGCAGGGAGGTTAGGGAAGGCCATTAGGTGGAATCCCACCAGCCAAGCCCACACGGACCCTTGGGCCGAGCACCGGTTCTCAGAAGGGGAAGGAAGCGGTACAGTCCCATCCCCCACAGCGGACACTCCGCCGAGCCAGTCAGCGGCCACCATCCGGGAAAGCTGAAGGATACACCGCCACTCTCCTTCAGAGTGCGACATCAAAACAGGTCGGTGTCATTCAGCTCACCCCCCAGACAGCGGGAATTCGCATAAAATCTCTCCTAGGCTTGCCAGGAGAGGGAGTATCAAGCTGAGCCTCCATACAGGCTAGGGGGAAACCAGAGACACCTGACCTCCAACCCCTCCTCCCAGTAGCAGCCAAAAGGAAACCTGGCTAGCCAGCGCTGGGGGAGGGGCAAGCAGAAAAATCAAAGTGATAGAGTGCCAGGGATCCCAGCAGCCTGCAACAGGGCCTGGAGAGCCAGGCCAACTGATTCGCGTGGCCTGCCCTGCGGCTACAGAAGGCGTGGCGCCTCAGTGAAGCCATTAATTGGCAAGCAGGGAGGTTAGGGAAGGCCATTAGGTGGAATCCCACCAGCAAAGCCCACACGGACCCTTGGGCCGAGCTCGGGTTCTCAGAAGGGGAAGAAAGCGGTACAGTCCCATCCCCCACAGCGGACACTCCACCGAGGCAGTCAGCGGCCACCATCCGGGAAAGCTGAAGGATACACCGCCACTCTCCTTCAGAGTGCAACATCAAAACAGCGGACACTCCATCCAGGCAGTCAGTGGCCACCATCCGGGAAAGCTGAAGAATACACCACCACTCTCCAACAGCTTGTAACATCAAAACAGCCAGCAGCAGGACCCCGGAGATCCAGGCCAACTGATTCGCGTGGCCTGCCCTGCGGCTACAGAAGGCGTGGCGCCTCAGTGAAGCCATTAATTGGCAAGCAGGGAGGTTAGGGAAGGCCATTAGGTGGAATCCCACCAGCCAAGCCCACACGGACCCTTGGGCCGAGCACCGGTTCTCAGAAGGGGAAGGAAGCGGTACAGTCCCATCCCCCACAGCGGACACTCCGCCGAGCCAGTCAGCGGCCACCATCCGGGAAAGCTGAAGGATACACCGCCACTCTCCTTCAGAGTGCGACATCAAAACAGGTCGGTGTCATTTAGCTCACCCCCCAGACAGCGGGAATTCGCATAAAATCTCTCCTAGGCTTGCCGGGAGAGGGAGTATCAAGCTGAGCCTCCATACAGGCTAGGGGGAAACCAGAGACACCTGACCTCCAACCCCTCCTCCCAGTAGCAGCCAAAAGGAAACCTGGCTAGCCAGCGCTGGGGGAGGGGCAAGCAGAAAAATCAAAGTGATAGAGTGCCAGGGATCCCAGCAGCCTGCAACAGGGCCTGGAGAGCCAGGCCAACTGATTCGCGTGGCCTGCCCTGCGGCTACAGAAGGCGTGGCGCCTCAGTGAAGCCATTAATTGGCAAGCAGGGAGGTTAGGGAAGGCCATTAGGTGGAATCCCACCAGCAAAGCCCACACGGACCCTTGGGCCGAGCTCGGGTTCTCAGAAGGGGAAGAAAGCGGTACAGTCCCATCCCCCACAGCGGACACTCCACCGAGGCAGTCAGCGGCCACCATCCGGGAAAGCTGAAGGATACACCGCCACTCTCCTTCAGAGTGCAACATCAAAACAGCGGACACTCCATCCAGGCAGTCAGTGGCCACCATCCGGGAAAGCTGAAGAATACACCACCACTCTCCAACAGCTTGTAACATCAAAACAGCCAGCAGCAGGACCCCGGAGATCCAGGCCAACTGATTCGCGCGGCCTGCCCCGCAGCTACAGAAGGCGTGGCGCCTCAGAGAAGCCATTAATTAGCAAGCAGGGAGGTTAGGGACTGCCATTAGGTGGAATCCCGCCAGCCAAGCCCACCGCCCACGCCCGGAAGAGGCCCAGCGATCTGCCAGCATTGTAGTCACGACACCCCAATTGGAATAGGGACAGAGCAGAGCTGCCTTCCACTCCCGGAACAGGCCCAGAGAGCCGCCAGCGTGATAGACACGTCACCCCAATTGGAGTAGGGGCACAGCCGCCGCCCGCACCTGCAAGGGAGACTTTTCAAGTATACAAGAGCAACATAAATAAATAGGGGGTAAATTTCAAAACACAACAGTTGCACCAAGCAGAAAGAAACGCGGGCAGTATGAAAAGACAAGGAAAGAAAGGACCACAAGCAATGCAGGTCAACTCAACTTTAGAAGAGGTAATAGCTGCAACAGATGGAATATCAGATAAAGAGTTCAGGATATATATGCTTCAGATGATCTGGAGTCTCAAGGAAGACATGAGGCAGCAAAATCAGACAATGAAAGATCACATTGACAAACAAATCCAGGAAGTCAAAGATCAATTTCACAGGGAGATAGAGGTAATAAAAAACAAACAAATTGAAATTCTAGAAATGCAGGAAACAATAAACCAACTTAAAAACTCAATTGAGAATACTACCAGCAGAGTAGATCACTTAGAAGAGAGAACATCAGACAATGAAGACAAAGTATTTCAACTGGAAAAGAACATAGACAGCTCAGCAAGTCTGCTAAGAAACCATGAGCAGAACATCCAAGAATTATGGGACAATATCAAAAGACCAAATTTAAGAGTCATTGGGATACAGGAAGGCACAGAGCTCCATTCCAAAGGAATAAACAGTCTATTCAGTGAAATAATACGAGAAAACTTCCCAGAATTGAAGATTGAGACAGAATCCCAAATCCTAGAAGCCTACAGGACGCCGAATGTGCAAAATCATAAGAGATCCACACCTAGACACATTATAATGAAGATGTCCAACATACAGAATAAGGAGAGAATTTTAAAAGCAGCAAGAGAAAGAAAGCAGATTACATTTAGGGGTAAACCAATCAGGATAACAGCTGATCTCTCAACACAGACTCTGAAAGCTAGAAGATCCTGGAATAACATATTTCAAACACTGAAAGACAATGGGCTCCAACCAAGAATCGTGTATCCGGAGAAATTAAGCTTCAGGTTAGAAGATGAAATTAAAACCTTCCACAATAAACAAAAGTTAAAAGAATTCGCAGCTAGAAAACCATCTCTTCAAAAAATCCTTGGCAAAACATTACAGGAAGAGGAAATGGAAAACAACATTGAAAACCAACAATGGGAGGTAGGACAGTAAAGGGGGGAAAGTAGTCATAGAGGATAACAAATCAGGTTTAGTAACATCAATAAACAAATATGGATAGAAGAACAAACCATATCTCAATAATAACCCTAAATGTTAATGGCTTAAACTCACCAATTAAGAGACACAGGCTAGTAGAATGGATCAAAAAACAAGACCCAACAATATGCTGTCTACAGGAGACGCATTTGATAGGAAAAGATATACATAGACTGAAGGTGAAAGGTTGGGAAAAATCATATCACTCATATGGACCGCGGAAACAAGCAGGAGTGTCCATACTCATATCTAATAAAATAGATTTCAAGCCAAAGCTAATCAAAAGGGATATAGAAGGACACTTCATACTGCTCAAGGGAACCATACACCAACAAGACATAACAATCATAAATATATATGCCCCAAATAATGGTGCAGCTGTATTCATCAAGCAAACTCTTCTCAAGTTCAAGAGTCTAATAGACCAACATACAATAATCATGGGAGACTTCAACACACCTCTCTCACCACTGGACAGATCTTCCAAACAAAAGTTAAATAAGGAAACTATAGAACTCAATAACACAATTAACAACCTAGACTTAATTGACATATATAGACTATACCACCCAACATCAAGTAGCTACACTTTTTTCTCAGCAGCACATGGAACCTTCTCAAAAATAGACCATATACTATGTCACAGGGCAACTCTTAGACAATACAAAGGGGTAGAGATAATACCATGCATCTTATCTGATCATAATGGAATGAAACTGAAAATCAATGATAAAAGAAGAAAGGAAAAAGCAAGCATCACCTGGAGAATGAACAATAGGTTGCTGAGTGATCAATGGGTTTTAGAAGACATCAAGGAGGAAATTAAAAAATTCCTAGAGTTAAATGAAAACACAGACACAACATATCGGAATCTATGGGACACATTGAAAGCAGTTCTAAGAGGAAAATTCATTGCTTGGAGTTCATTCCTCAAAAAAAGAAAAAACCAACAAATAAATGATCTCATACTTCATCTCAAAATCCTAGAAAAAGAAGAGCAAAACAACAGCAAAAGAAGTAGAAGGCAAGAAATAATTAAAATCAGAGCTGAAATTAATGAAATTGAAACAAAAGAAACAATTGAAAAAATTGACAAAACTAAAAGCTGGTTCTTTGAAAAAATAAATAAAATTGACAGACCCTTAGCCATGCTAATGAATAGAAGAAGAGAGAGAACCCAAATTACTAGCATACGGGATGAAAAAGGCAATATCACAACAGACACTTCAGAAATACAGAAGATAATCAGAAATTACTTTGAATCCTTATACTCCAATAAAATAGAAGATACTGAAGGCATAGATAAATTCCTTGAGTCCTATGATCTGCCCAGATTGAGCCAGGAGGATATAGACAACCTAAACAGACCAATAACAATAGAGGAAATAGAAGAAACCATCAAAAGACTACCAACTAAGAAAAGCCCAGGACCGGATGGGTATACAGCAGAGTTTTACAAAACCTTTAAAGAGGAACTAACACCAATACTTTTCAAGCTATTTCAGGAAATAGAAAAAGAGGGAGAACTTCCAAATTCATTCTACGATGCCAACATCACCCTGATTCCGAAACCAGACAAAGACACATCAAAGAAGGAAAACTACAGACCAATATCTCTAATGAACCTTGATGCAAAAATCCTCAATAAAATTCTGGCGAATCGGATTCAAATACATATCAAAAAAATTATACATCATGATCAAGTAGGATTCATCCCTGGGATGCAAGGCTGGTTTAATATACGGAAATCAATAAATGTTATTCACCACATCAATAGACTTAAAAATAAGAACCATATGATCATCTCAATAGATGCAGAAAAAGCATTCGACAAAGTACAGCATCCCTTTATGTTCAAAACGCTAGAAAAATTAGGGATAACAGGATCATACCTCAACATTGTAAAAGCAATCTATGATAAGCCACAGGCCAGCATCATTCTGAATGGAGAAAAATTGAAGGCATTCCCTCTAAGATCTGGTACAAGACAGGGATGCACTCTCTCACCACTTCTGTTCAACATAGTCCTCGAAACACTGGCCAGAGCAATTAGACAGTCAAAAGAAATTAAAGGCATAAAAATAGGAAAAGAAGAACTTAAATTATCACTATTTGCAGATGATATGATTCTATACCTAGCAGACCCAAAAGGGTCTACAAAGAAGCTATTAGAGCTAATAAATGAATTCAGCAAAGTGGCAGGATATAAGATCAACACGCATAAATCAAAGGCGTTCCTGTATATGAGCGACAAATCCTCTGAAACGGAAATGAGGACAACTACTCCATTCACAATATTCCCCCAAAAAATAAAATACTTGGGAATCAACCTAACTAAAGAGGTGAAAGATTTATACAATGAAAATTACAGAACCCTAAAGAAAGACATAGAAGAAGACCTTAGAAGATGGAAAAACATACCCTGCTCATGGATAGGCAGAACTAACATCATCAAAATGGCGATATTACCAAAAGTTCTCTATAAGTTCAATGCAATGCCAATCAAAATCCCAACAGCATATCTTGTAGAAATAGATAAAAGAATCATGAATTTCATATGGAATAATAAAAGACCCAGAATAGCAAAAACAATACTAAGCAGGAAGTGTGAATCAGGCGGTATAGCGATACCAGACTTCAAGCTATACTACAGAGCAATAGTAACAAAAACAGCATGGTACTGGTACCAAAACAGGCGGGTGGACCAATGGTACAGAATAGAGGACACAGTAACCAATCCACAAAACTACAACTATCTTATTTTTGATAAAGGGGCTAAAAGCATGCAATGGAGGAAGGATAGCATCTTCAACAAATGGTGCTGGGAAAACTGGAAATCCATTTGCACCAAAATGAATCTGAATCCCTATCTCTCGCCGTGCACAAAAGTTAACTCAAAATGGATCAAGGAGCTTGATATTAAATCAGAGACACGGCATCTGATAGAAGAAAAAGTTGGTTATGATCTACACGCTGTGGGATCGGGCTCCAAATTCCTCAATAGGACACCCATAGCGCTAGAGTTAACAAATAGAATCAACAAATGGGACTTACTCAAACTAAAAAGTTTTTTCTCAGCAAAAGAAACAATAAGAGAGATAAATAGGGAGCCTACATCCTGGGAACAAATCTTTACTCCACACACTTCAGATAGAGCCCTAATAACCAGAATATACAAAGAACTCAAAAAATTAGACAATAAGATAACAAATAACCCAATCAATAAATGGGCCAAGGACCTGAACAGACACTTCTCAGAGGAGGACATACAATCAATCAACAAGTACATGAAAAAATGCTCACCATCGCTAGCAGTCAGAGAAATGCAAATCAAAACTACCCTAAGATACCATCTCACTCCAGTAAGACTGGCAGCCATTAGGAAGTCAAACAACAATAAGTGCTGGAGAGGATGCGGGGAAAAGGGCACTCTTGTTCATTGCTGGTGGGACTGCAAATTGGTGCAGCCAATTTGGAAAGCAGTATGGAGATTTCTCGGAAAGCTGGGAATGGAACCACCATTTGACCCAGCTATTCCCCTTCTCGGTCTATTCCCTAAAGCCCTAACAAGAGCATGCTACAGGGACACTGCTACATCGATGTTCATAGCAGCTCAATTCACGATAGCAAGACTGTGGAACCAGCCTAGATGCCCTTCAATAGATGAATGGATAAAAAAAATGTGGCATTTATACACTATGGAGTATTACTCTGCATTAAAAAATGACAAAATTATAGAATTTGGAGGGAAATGGATGGCATTAGAGCAGATTATGCTAAGTGAAGCTAGTCAATCTTTAAAAAACAAATACCAAATGACTCCTTTGATATAAGGGGTGTAAACAAGGACAGGGTAGGGACGAAGAGCTTGAGAAGAAGATTTACAGTAAACAGGGATGAGAGGTGGGAGGGAAAGGGAGTGAGAAGGGAAATTGCATGGAAATGGAAGGCGATCCTCAGGGTTATACAAAATGTCATATAAGAGGTAAGGAGGGGTAAGTCAAGAGAATACAAATGGAAGACATGATTTACAGTAGAAGGGGTAGAGAGAGAAAAGGGGAGGGGAGGGGAGGGGAGGGGAGGGGGGATAGTAGACAATAGGACAGACAGCAGAATACATCAGACACTAGAAAGGCAATATGTCAATCAATGGAAGGGTAACTGATGTGATACAGCAATTTGTATACGGGGTAAAAGCGGGAGTTCATAATCCACTTGAATCAAACCGTGTAATATGATGTATTAAGAACTATGTAATGTTATGAACGACCAATAAAAAAAATAAATAAAAAAAAAAAAGAATAGAATAGGAATTCCAACATCAAAAAAAAAAACATATAAAAAGATACTCAACTTTATTTTTAATAAAAACCATAAATTAAAGCTACTGTTGGTGAGTCTTAGGGGAAATAGGTACTTATTAATCACTTGTGGGAATAGAAAAATGGTGCAGTTCCTTTGGAGGGGAATTGAGCATTCTCTTACATATAAGTACATACTTTTTTCCTTAGCAATCCCATTCCTGAGAATTTACTCTGAAGATGCACCCGTAAAATACAGGAAAAAGAGGGGGAAACACTTGCATATACACCAGATTCTCTGTTGAGGTGTTTTTTATAATGATAAAAAGTTAGAAATAATGTAATTGCCATATGAAGATTGGCTGAATAAACTATGATACATAGGATACTGTAGAAAATAATTCAGAAAATCTCCATGAACTAATGAGTGATTTTTCAAAATATATTATTAGCAGAATTTATCAAGATAGTTCACATTAGCAGATTAAGGGGAAAGATTTCATAATGTTGTCAACAATGCAGAAAAAGTTTTCAGTTAAGTTTGAAATACAGCCTTGATTTTAAACAATTCTTGGCAAAGGACAGAAAAACATCCTTAACTTGATAAAACATGGCTACATGACATTTACAGCCCAAAATTGTTTAATGATGAATTTGAACAAAACAAGAGTGTCTATTACTTCTTTTCATCAGCATTGTTTTGGAAGCCCTAGCTACTGCACTAGGACAAGAAAACTGAAATATAAAAGGGGGGATGTTCTTTATTTGCATATTTATGAATATATAGAGAATATGCAAAAAAAACTATTCATAACTCATTAATAAGATGATGTGGTTCCTGGATATAAAATCTGTACAGACAAATCAATTCTATCTCAAACAAGTAATAGTTGCTTAAAAAATGAACTATTATAATATTTATAGTAGTATTAAATAATATCAAGGACCTTATTATAAATTCAACAAAAGAAATATAACAATTTTATGTAGAAAATAAACCTTTGTTGAAAGAAATAAAAGAATATCAAAAGGAAAAGGAAACTGGAACAATCTTGAAATTAGGGAAAAAGATGGAAGAGTGACTTAATAATTGTTATGGTTGGTGAGATGTTGAATTGTACATTCTCTTTTACTTTTTTCATTTCTCTCGATTGAATTGTTTATGAGAATGCATTTTATAAAAACAGTGAAGTCACTATTCTTTTTTTCATTTGTTCATAATAGTTATTCTTGACATTAGATTTATTTGGACTAATTATAAATGCATGGAATATAATTTGCTCCAATTCAGTCCCTTCACCCTCCCCATCCTCCCTCCCACTGTTCCCTTTCATCCAATTTACTGATCTATTTACGTTTTTTAAAATTAGTATCTTACAGATATTCAAAATGATGAGTTTCATTATAGTATATTCACATGTGTGCATTGGAAAGTTAGTTTGGGTTTATTCCACAGTTTTTCCCTACCCACTCCCCATTCCCTTCTTTTTCTTTTACTGATTTTATTTTTTTTAAATACACGACAATGGAGTCTATTACAATTCTTATTACACATATAGAGCACAATTTTTTATATCTTTGTATAAAGTATGTTCACGCCAATTCACGTTATAGATGTACTTGTTTTTTTGCATTACAATTCTTAATACACATATATACCAAAATTTTTCATATCTCTGTTTGTATATAAAGTAGGTTGACACCCAATTTGTGTCTTCAGACATGTACTTTGGATAATGATGTCCATCCCATTCATTCCACATTCATTAGGAGGCTAATCCCCTGCCTCCTCCCTTTCCCTCACTCCCCTCTTCCCTATCTAGAATCCAACTATTCATCCCATGTTCCTCCTCCCTACCCTATTATGAGTCAGCCTCCTTATATCAGAGAAAACATTTGGCATTTGTTTTTTGGGGATTGACTAACTTCACTTAGCATTATCTTCTCCAACTCCATCCATTTACCTGTAAATGCCATGATTTGCCATGATTTTATTCTCTTTTTAAAAAGTTCATTGAGTGTGTATATATATATATACACATATATATATATATGCCACATTTTTTAAAATCCATTCATCCACTGAAGGGCATGTAGGTTGGCTCCACAGTTTAGCTATTGTGAATTGTGCTGCTATAAACATTGATGTGGCTGTGTCCCTGTAGTATGTTGTCTTTAAGTCCTTTGGGTATAGTCCAAGGAGAGGAATAGCTTGGTTAAATGGTGGTTCCATTCCCAGATTACCAAAGAATCTCCGTACTGCTTTCCAGATTGGCTGCACCAATTTGCAGTCCCACCAGCAATGTATGAGTGTGCCTTTTTCCCCACATCCTTGCCAACACTTATTGTTGTTTGTCTTCATAATAGCTGCCATTCTGACTAGAGTTGTATCTTAGTTTTGATTTACATTTCTCTGATTGCTAGAGATGTTGAAAAGTTTTTCATATATTTGTTGATTGATTGTATATCCTCTTCTGAGAAGTGTTTGTTCAAGTCCTTGACCCATTTTTTGATTGGGTTACTTGTTTTTTTCAGGGCTTAGCTTTTTGAGTTCTTTATAAACCCTAGAGAGTAGTGCTCTATCTGATGTGTGAGGGGTAAAGATTTTCTCCCAGGATGTAGGCTCCCTGTTCACCTCACGGATTGTTTCTTTTGCTGAGAAAAAAAACTTTTTAGTTTGAATCCATCCCATTTATTGATTCCTGGTTTTAATTCTTGTGCCATAGGAGTCTTATTAAGGAAGTTGGGGCCTAACCCACATGATGAAGATTAGGGCCTACTTTTTTCTTCTGTTAGACACAGAGTCTCTGGCTTAATTCCTAGGTCCTTGATCCATTTTGAGTTAAGTTTTGTGCATGGTGAGAGTTATGAGTTTAATTTCATTTTGTTGCATATAGATTTCCAGTTTTCCCAGCACCATTTGTTGAAAATGCTATCTTTTCTCCAGTGCATGTTTTTGGCACCTTTGTCTAAAATAAGATAATTGTAATTTTGTGGGTTAGTCTCTGTGTCCTCTATTCTGTACCATTGGTCTACCAGTCTGTTTTAGTGCCAATACCATGCTGTTTTTGTTACTGTTGCTCTGTAGTATAGTTTAAGGTCTCATATAGTGATGCCACCTACTTTACTCTTCCTGCTAAGGATTTCTTTAGCTATTCTTGGTCTCTTATTTTTCCAGATGAATTTCATGATTGCTTTTTTTATTTCTATGAGGAATGCCATTGAGATTTTGATTGGAATTGCATTAAATCTATATAGTGCTTTTGGTAGTATGGTCATTTTGATAATATTAATTCTGCCTATCCAAGAGCAAGGTAGATCTTTCCAGAAATAGTAAATGAATTCAGCAAAGGAGCAGGATATAAACCAACACAGATAAATCAAAGGCATTTCTGTATATCAGGGACAAAGCCTCTGAAAAGGAAATAAGGAAAACTACCCCATTCACAATAAACTCAAAAAATAAAAAAGATACTTGAGAATCAACAAAAGAAGTCAAAGATCTATACAATGAAAACTACAGAACCCTAAAGAGAAATCAAAGAAGATCTTAGAAGATGGAAAGATCTACACATTCCCTTCTTAAAGGAGAAATAGAGGAGGAGGGAGGGAGAGGGGGAAGGTGGGCAGGGTCAGATCAGAATATGATAGCCCAAAGGGTGGGGTTTTGGCCTGCTGAGAACTTCTACCGGAAGGAGATTGGAATCCCAAAAGCAACCTCAGCAGCAAAACCTCTGCCCTCCTCCTGCTCTCCTGTCCTTCATCCTTCTCAAAGCCAGTCATAAAACCTAGAAAGCTCGCTCTCTCTCTCTCTCTCTCTCTCTCTCTCTCTCTCTCTCTCTCTCCCCCCCATCTCTCTCTTTCTTTCCCTCCCTGTCCCCCTACCCTCCCTTACCCCCTCCCTTAAAAACCCACATTCCAGACAGGACCTGCCTTTGGTCCAGAAGGAAAGAAGGCTATACAGAGAGGCCAAGAAGAATCTGACCAGACAGGGCTTGCTGGGACCCTGGCAGCCTTTTACCATTAGCTCACACCCCCTTTTCCAGTCACTTCTGCATGGCCATCCATTCTTCATGGAACATAAACATAAAAACAGGAGTTTTCCCTGGATCTGTAGGTCTTTATTTCTTAAGGCTTTTAGGTCAAATAAAGTTCTATTAAATAAATGTTATGATTTTTAAAATGTAAAGAGATATACTAGTTCATAAATTAGACAAAGCAGTTTATAAAGATAGACTCTTTCTGAAACTCATCTGGACCTTTTATACAGCTATAGAATTAAGATACTGTATTAGTGGTAAGAGGATAAACAGTCCGGTAAGACAGAATAGAAAACTCAGAAACTGATTGCCACATGATTTATGATTGAGGTGGGACTGCGGATCAGTGGTGGAAAATGTCAGTCTTTTTAATGAGTAGTGCTGAGACAATTGAGTATTTATGTGAAATTGAATGAAATTAAAGCTCCTAATATACACCGTAGTCAATAATTCTGTGTGACATATAGAATTAAGTGTGAATGACAAAACAATAAAATGCTTTCAAGATAATACCTTTATGATTTTGGAGTGGGGTAAGTTTTCTTAAATATGACATAAAAATCACTGATTGTAAAGGAAGAGATTAAGAAATTTGATATTACTAGCAGTAAGTATTTATCATAATCAGAAGACACCATGGCAGAGAAAAGTCATTCTTAACATTCAAAACTAATACTTGGTGTTAGAAGTTAGCAATGGTTGCTATCTTTTGGAAGAGTGAATTGGACAGGGTGGGGGGAAGGACACTCCTAGGAGGCTGATCATATCTTTCCTAGATCTGATACTAGTTATACAGGTGTATTCACTTTGTGGAAGTTCAGCAAACTGTATTAACAATTTGTACATTTTAAGATGTATATGCTCTACTTCAACAAAAAGTCTTTATAAAGGAAAACTACTAAGAAGCTATTTGTAAAACATTTGTCCAGCAAAATAATAGAGACCTCCTACAGCTCAATAAGATAGACATCTCAATAAAAAATAGAGCAAAATAATTGAACACACTTCAGAAAAGAGGAAATCATATTTGATTTATTCTAAAAGGTGCTCAACCTTATTAATCTTCAGAGGAATGCAAATTAAAATGATTGATCTCTATATACCAAAATTGGCTAACATGAAGAATCTGAGAAAACAGTACCTAGTGAGGATTTAGGTTTGTTAATGCAACAGTGGAATGGAATGCAGCCTCCAGGCCTTCCCATTATTGCATTTGTCTGTATTGTTTAAATTAGAAAGTAATACATTTTTAACAGCACTGTTGAGGTATAATTTGCATTTCATAACATTTCCCTTCTGTAAGTATAAAATTCATCGATTTTTGACACCTCTATAGAGTTTTGCATCTGTCATCACTATACAAGTTCAGAACATTCTCATCACCTCCCAAAATTTCCTCAAGCCACATTTGCCATCAATAAAATGTGTATTTTCAAATGTAGTGTGTTGATTGCTTCATGTATTTCAAATAACTCATCATTAAAAGTAGCATAACACATTGTTGAATAGAAACTTGAAAATCTTTTGTTAAGTGTATTTTGAGGTTCTGTATACATACTTGATTAAAATCAGCTTATTTGCATCTGTTCTCTATTGGTAGTTTCAAAAAAGGGAACATAGTGAACAGTTGATTTCTTCCTTCATATGTTCTTGGTGGGTGAATGTTGTCATGTTGTTCTGGGTGGGTTTTTAGTTTTAAAAATTTTAGTTGGTTTTGGGGAAAATGTTCAGTTATACAAATGGCCATTTTATATGGCAGTCTGTATAGTACTAATTTCTGAGAGAATAAATCATACAAAATAGAATGAAGAATAGAAGTTAGACTATGTAAATTAAAACATAAATATGAAATTGTAAATTATTTTCTTTATTAGGAGTAACTAAAGAGAAGAATGTATTGATCAACTCTGATATTAAATGTCTCAGACTTTAGAACAGTATAACTAGTATTTTAAAAGGTTTTCTTGTCTTTGTTCTACCACTTCATATTAAGATGCTGAGTATAATATAGAAGTACATATGGAATATAAATATTATGTGAGCATATTATACTATTATATATAATTGGGCTTCCTCAAGTGATGTTTTTAACATACTTTTATTATACATACTATATACTATTATTATAGAAGGTGATTGTATGGTTGGGAAATGCAGATATATTACGTGTAAAATTAAATATTTTTCTAAAAAAGTATAACATCAGATGTTCATGAATTTTGGAAATAAAAATACATAATGCCTAGCTAGTTCCTAAGAGGTAGGCTATATCTTCTGTTTGTCAAAGTATTTACTCTGAATTATTGGTGGAGCTAACTTTTATTGAGGTTTCTCTGTTGCCAGGTACTTTATTACCAACGTTGCCATCAGAACCGGGAATGACATTATTCACTATCAGGATTGAGAAAATTGGTCTGAGAGACGCTGGACAGTGCATTGATCCCTATATTACAGTTAGTGTAAAGGGTAAATAACTGGCAAATTGCATTATGTCTTTTCTCATATGGAACAAAGTTTTTGACAGGGGATGGTCTTGTATATGTGACAACTTACTTTAATGCATTCTATAATGAGGTAAAATCCTAGAAGAGATCAGAACAGAACATAGTTCGAAAGACTTACAAAAAATATTTCCTACTTATACACTCACTTTTGCTTTTGAGTTTGTATAGATTTTTGCTCTTCAGATTCCATCTAACGTGCAGACTAAACATACACATTGTCCTTAACAGCAGCTACAGCCTTCAGGATGTACATTAACAATAGCACCCCTCACCTTCTCCTATCCAGTCTATATTCATTTCTCTCCACAAAGCCCCATGTCCTGTTTTCCCATCTCTCCTGCTTCAGCCCCTTCTTCTTCCTGTGCTAGTGAGGTATCTACTTAGGTGAGTCCTAAAGAGGCAGATGAAAATCAGGGGACAGGGAAGTAGGGTGCGTCCATAACATCTATGCCCTGAAAGCAATCCCGTGGGATGATGATGTGATTAAGGAATAAATTATACCATTTTACAGAAATAACTATAGTTAGTACAAATGGCTTATTTTAATCTGTAGTTTTGCACCAAAGGAACAGATCGGTGCTGACATTAAATGGAGGAACTTTTATCAATTGCAGAAATAAAGTCAGATCCATGGGTTCATTAGTGCTAATTAAAAGAAAAATATGACCATAAAGAAAAACATTTATTTAAAGAACATAATCCACAGCACTAATACTGGTACACTTTTAAATTCCGATGTTACCAGTTATCAAATATATAGTGTACTGGAAAATATTTACATTGTTTGATAGGCCATTTGTAAAACTGCATACTCATTCAGAAAGTATACTTAAAACACAAAAATATTTAATGATGTTGTAAATGTTAAATTACCTTTGCATATGTTAAACTGAAATATTTTTATGTAAATATTTTTTAATTATTAAATGTACTAAATTTTTTTTTAGCTTTTTGAGACACATAAATGAATAACACATAAACACTGAGGAGTTATTAAATGAGTCCATGTTGAATTTGACTAAACTGAGATTTTAAAACCCAGAAAATAAAAACTATATCTAACGTACCATCTTGTTGATGTAAATTCAGGGTATGTTGTAAACAGTATAACCAGAATTTAGATAATATATATGAAAAATTATTCATTAACAAAAGGGTTTTGTTGGCTGTTCTCATCCATTTTTGGTTCTTAACAGGGAAATTATAAGGTTAGGTTTATAGGCTTTTCTAAATAAGTCATATACTTGATCAAAGTTAGAAATTGGTGGCAGAGCTCCATTGTGGCAAATTATATACTCCAGATTTTTTTGGTTTTTGCATAGAAAAATATAGTGGGCTATTCCCTAAGAAAAACATGTTTGTGCTTTTTACCACTTCACTATGAAGATCAAGTTTTGTCCACTTGCCATGTAAAGGCTTCCTTGTCCCCTTCATGGGGTCTCCTAACCAGTCTATATTCATTTCTCTCCACATACCCCATGAACTTCAACAACTCTCACATACTTGCTCACACCAAATAGGAATCTCTTAGCCTGAGAATCTCCTCTCAGCTCTTTCCATGCCTCTTTAGGAAGTGTAACCTTTGCAGTTTCTATATTTTCCGTCTGTATATGTGAATACTCATAAGCAGAAACTTATTTGTTTCTCCAGATCTGAATGGCATAGACTTAACTCCTGTGCAAGATACTCCTGTGGCTTCAAGAAGATACATATGTTCATTTTAATGTGGACATTGAGCTCCAGAAGCATATTGAAAAATTAACCAAAGGTTTGTAATTATCAGTTACTGACTTCTTAAGGACACAGTACTTATCTGGGTTTGTGTTCATAGTGACCTTAACACAAGATCTTATGTCACATAGTTATGAATATTGACTTAAAGTCAAATCAACAATTTTTTAAAATATGAGAATTAGCAGTTGCATTATCTAGTTGTGTAATAATGTGGTTAAATATTATTTGATAGGGAAGCTTTTCTCATAATACAGAGTTAAGGAAGCAGGTTCCCTAATAATTACCTTAAGTCCTTTTAGGAACCTAATGATTACTTTCTAACAGTTAAATTATTATTTTTTCTTTCAATAAGATGCATTGGGTAAAAAGATACTATAACTGGCAGTTAGTTTGTAAGAATATGGAAAGGACAATCTGGGCATGGTGGTTTCAGGAGGGAGAGAAATGATATAAGGTAGAATTTTTTTAAAGGAACTCTTTTAAATTTCTATTCTAATATAGGGGCTTATTGAAACCATTTCTATAGGTACTGCTGATACTTAAGTAACTTCTGTTTTTCTTGTGGTATTTAATATTTTATATTCTTTGGTAGTTTATGATTCTACCTGTGTACATAACTTACATTCTTGCTATACAATTTTGTTGTACTTTGTAGAATTAAATGATATGGAGAAATGTCACTCAGACATGCTAGTACCAGAGCTTGGAGTGACAGCCACAGTGAGTTATCAACAGTTGTGTCATCAGACTGTTTGACACATGTTACTTTGTAAAATCATAGGCTTCTGGTGACACATAAGAAATGTGTGGTCTCTGGCTTATGTTGTTTGTTTTAATTCCTTAGGTGCAGCTATCTTCTTTGAATTCAAACACTACAAGCCTAAAAAAAGGTTTACCAGCACCAATGTTTTGCTTTCATGGAGATGGATGAGATTAAACCTGGGCCAATTGTAATAGAACTGTAAGTGATATACATATAGGATTAATTCTGTTCCAATGGTTACTAGTTCATGTTTCTTCTTAGTCCCTCCTATCGAGAATGTAACATTAGAGTAGATCAATCATCAAAGTATTTTAAACAATGATCTTTCTATTGTGGTTACAGATACAAGAAACCCACTGCCTTTAAAAGAAAGAAATTGCAGTTATTGATCAAGAAACCACTTTATCTTCATCTACATCAAACTTTGCACAAGGAATGATTCTGACATGAGTAATGTGGAATTTCTGTGAATTTTACCACTCAGTAGAAACCATCATAGCTCTGTGTAGCATATTCATCCTTCAGGAGGCAAGAAGTGAGCCGTACCTATAGGCCAGTGAGTCCATTGCAAAGCTGTACCACAGAACTAAAGTCCAGCACCTCATTGTTATGACTCCTTTGGATACAGATTTATTGTAGACTTTGAAACTTGTTTTTACTTTTCTATTAATTGTGCAATTAATAGTCTGTTTCCTAATTTACCACTGTTCCTACCCTGCTTCCTGGAACAATACTGCTGTGGTAGGTATGCTCATCTTCAAACTTAATACAGCAATAAGAATGTGCTAGAGTTTACACATTTGCTCACTTTTGCTCCAATATGGTCTTTTGATTTGAATTAACTTCAAACATTTGAGTTGAAGTGGGTAGGATAGAAACAGATTGCTTTGAAAGGAAATTGGATTAGTTATGGTCTGTCTTAAAGGCTGTTCCTTAGAGCTGGCCTAAATTCACCCTCATCTGATAGTTCTACTTAGAAATAGTGTGCCTTGATCAGATCAATATCTTATATGGGAGTGTTCCCCAGATTGTAGCTGTGATTTTTTTCCAGATGACCAGATTGTTTTTCTGAAAGTGAGTACATTTTTAGTCATGTTGATTAGTTGTTCTACAACACATTGCTATTGTTTCTAGGGTTAACATTAATGATTCTAGGGTTAACATTAAAACCATCTCAGAATAATTACAAATTTTTGGGTGGGTTTACGTCTTCTAAATCATGTCATCTAAAAATAATCATTCATATGAAAATATGCAGGTCATTAGCCTATTATAATTTCACTATTTACATTACTTTTAACTTGATGAGACATAAATAAAACTTTCATAGTACACAAGGTGGATATTTGATACAGAGAACAAAGATTTGTGAGGAGCTTGTGAGTTACATGTAGAACCCACATATTTTAATATTCACTATTTTAAATGAACAATGCATGAAGGGAATGCAATACTTGACCTATTTTTAAACTAGTGTAAACCTTAATCATACCATCCATTTGCTTTTTAAAACGAATAACAGTTATTTTAGCCCTTGCACTTCAAGAGATCTAGTCTTTAATTTTTCAGTTGTCTGTTAGGTCAGTTTTGTTTACTAGATGAATGTTAATAAAACTATATGAGCCTGAAAGAATTATCAACCAAATTTAGTCTTTTCTTTCATCTGGATTGGGTTAATTTCACAAGTGCAAAAATAGTTCAGTCTACAGTAGTTCTAGGAAATGAAGAATTTGCCTTAATAAAATGTTCACTCAACTGAAACTCTGAGTAGTCAAAATTTCCAGACTGTAAACTTCTCAAGAGAAGGGCCTCATCTTCTCCATGTCATGTAAACTTTCCAAGGTGCTTGGCAGCACTCTGTACCCTGTGGAGTACTCAGTACCTTTTTGTTTGATGTTACTGATGTTTGATGTTGCTCCCTTAAAATCTACTATTGAAGTGTAGCAAAACTGATACATTGTTTTTTCTGTTTTCTCATACTACAAAACATGTATATCAAAGTGATAATTAAAAAAAAACAACCTTTTTTTGGTTGTAGATGGACACAGTACCTTTATATTTATATGTGGTGCTGAGGATCAAACCCAGTGCCTCACATGCAACCCCAGCCCCTCAAAGTGATAATTTACATGAAGAAACATTTAGCATCCTTCATATAAGAATCCTTTTTTTAAAACCTCTATTTATTTATGTGGTGCTGAGGATTAAACCCAGGGCCTTGCCTGTGCTAGGCAAGTACTCTACCACTGAGCCACAACCCCAGCTGCCACCAAAGAATGGGGTTATATGAAAAAAAGGATGCTTTGTATGAATGTCTTTCATCAGCATTAAACAAACTTAAATTGAATATTGTCATCAGCTTAGTTTTAATTCAGTCCTGAATGACCAAACCTCCCCCCCAAAAAAGGTGATTTTATCTTGAAGCAATTAACACAAAGCAATCTGTATCTCACAAATTAGTTGTTAAAATTTACTTTCTAGTGTGGGAGGGGATGAGTCACTGGACAATAATTACAACTATAGCAACAGCAGTAATACTTTCAGGTTGAAACTCTACTGCTTCACAAATGAAATGATGTTAGTAACTAAACTCAAACACAATTTGCTGGAGAGGACTTCTAAAACTTTTGAGATACAAAAGTATAATTGAATCAAGGGACAGTATTCTCTACACAACCTGTATATAGGCAGCTACCTTGGGTTTTGCTACAGAAGTCGTACAATCAGATGGAAGTAAGGAGAGGCAACTATGGGTGGGTTCAGAACTGCTCAGATAAACTACGCAGAACACATTATAACTTACTAATAGAATAAATACAAAAAAGGCTTTAGAGGGAAAACTACTGTTGCTTTGAATAAAATAATAAATCTGCCTTTCCTTGAAAATCTATCTTCCTAGCTGACATCACCTTTATTTAAATGCTATTTTAAAATTAGAAGTTATAGTAACTTCAGCATTGCCTTGTGTCCTGTAGAGTTTGAAAGATACATTCAAAATGTGTTTGTGACTTAAATTTTATTTTACTTGGTTAAAAATGGCATAAGCTATTATATGGTTTTCCTCTTACACACAGCTGCTGCTTCTAATATTAAATGGAGGTTATGTAGATTGAATTCTTGCTAAAGGACTCAAATTCTTTTTGATTCTGAGTTATCTTCAGTAGTTTAGAGATTTTGTTTCACAGAGATTTTGTTTCACACTGAAGATTTTGCCCCTATTTTGAGACTATTTAGGGGACATAAAAAGAACAATGATATGTTATGTTCTAGGTTTCAACAATCCTATTACTTTCTAGAATTTAAAAGAATGGAAGAATATGGTCTAGCAGTAAACAAAAGTACCAGGCTTTTATAATTTTATTTAAATCTTGAACCTCTTAAAATGTACTGTTAAAATTGCCATAATTAAAATTACAGTTCTGGAGAGCTAGTTCTTAGAAACATTGTTTTAAAGACAGTAGTTACAGATTCAGGACTTGCTTTAATTGATTTTTAAATAAAATATATTTGAGTATCAATCAAAAAAATTTAATTCAGCCCATAGTTGCTGATTAAAGACATTATAAGCCTTAGAGTTTCATTCATTCTTAGAGGATTATACTTTTCTATTTTTTTTTATCATATTCCTTGAAAATCAGTGGCAAGGTATGGGAAAGAGAAGAGTGTGTTGTGTACATTTTTAAATAGAAATTTCCTTATTTTTTATAGACACAACATACCACCTTATATTTTACTCTTATAATGCAATAATGGCAAAAGCAGTAGAACTTCAGGTCAAACAACTCTTGCTACCAATGTAAACTCATTCTCAGAAAACCATTCTCACATGGACAGTGCTTAGAAAAAAGTACATGAATGTGCTACAAAAATAGAGCCACAAGACTTCTCACAAGTAAAAGAAATCCTTTGTAGAAGTCCACAGTTGACCAAGGTCCAGCCTCCTTAACAGTGAGCAACAGGGAATATGCTTCCAAGTCACCATCTTCAGTTCTGAGAGTCAGTTTACATGCTTCCCCAATGGCACAAAGCCTCATGACAATCCAATGAATCAACAGACACTTGGGAAATATTAATAAACATTTTTTATGAACTATTACAACAAAGAACTTCAGCAAGAAGGAAAATGAAGTTTATGATCTTTGAGTAAACATTTTTAGCGTAACAGTCTCTGTGACCAGATATTGAAAGAGAAAAAAATCAAGCTTATAAAACACCATTTCTCTGTTATCAACTGGAATACACTAAAAATAGGATAATGGAAATACATATTCTTAAAGCATTTCCACAGGAAATGTCCATAATTATGACATTCTAAATCATTTAGCAATTGTATATGCTACATTAACTAAAACAAAGGTATTCCTTATTGCACATTTTAAAATTGGAAGGATATTCTAGCTTAAGTGGGGGATATTTAGGGGGAAAATATTTTGGCTCAAAATGTATACTGCACCAAGGCAGCTTCATTCTAAAAACATAAACCATTTAAAATAAACTTTTATATTTTGAAGCCAATAATCCTTTAACTTGATGAATAGTCCATAGTCCATTTTCTGACTAAGTGTCAGAGGTTAATTTTATGGGCCCTGTTTTAAGGCCTGTGAACAGCCCTCACTGCTCTGAGAATTAGGTGTAGGTGGAGGTTCATCTTTAAAGCCTGAAGGCATTACGTCTTTTGCAGCAGGTGGTGGCCCATAGTCTTGGGGACCATGAGTTGGAGGTGGTAATGGGGCACCAGGAATGAAGTACTCTCTTGGGCCAAATGAACCTAAAGGTCTAAATGGTGCTCGTGCGGGTCCTGGAAAAAAATCACGAGGGTCAAAAGGCAAATCCCGTTTTCCAGGTGGAACACCTGGTGCATATTCTCTGAAGCCTATTGGTGGACGCATACCAGGACCTGGAAAATAAAAAGGAAGTTATGTAAATACCCAGAAATTTCCGAACTAGGGTGATTTCAAGTATAGTCTTTAATTTCTCCCAAGCCTAGAACATCAACTGGTGAACATCCTGACTTGCCAGACGAGGCAAACTGAGATGGAACAAGTTTAGGTTATAGCCTTTGACCAACCAGCCATGAAGCAACATATTAAGGATTTAAACATGGCTCTACCTATCTCCAGGCTTGTCTTTTTTCCTTCCCTACTATATAATTGCAGAATTATTTCTATCTCACAAGAGCTCCATTTATATTTGGAAGTACTATATTACCATGATAAGATGATAGATTATGAAATAAGAACTTTACTACGTCAAAGAAATTTTGATAAAAGGAAATTCCACTATTTATTACTGTATCCATTAAAAATTCATGAAGTATTTCAGCATGGACTTTACACATGCCATCAGAATCAAGGTGCATGCCCTCCTGGAAAAGGCCTTCCACAGCCACCTAATTAAATCAGCAACATTTATTAGGTCACTGTTAAATCCTCCTCTTTAACACTTCCCTGTGACTTTTCTCAAGGTAAGGAGGGTTTGATTTTACCTTTTCTATATTCTATAACCTACTGCTTATGCTTCCATTATGGGTGATTACAAACTTTATATTATAGGATTTTCATATCTGTGACAAAATTTTAAGTTATGGCATTTGTGTCATCCACCTTTCCATCTATTGCAGTGCATATCAACAGATTTTCAACAAACATCTGCAGAAGTAATATTTCTGGCTTTTCTGTATATAGCCCCTTATCCTTGTCTATGAGAGATAGCTATTGCCTATCTCAGTATAAGATTATGTAGTGTCCCATATGTCCCAGAAAACTGGAGGAAAAGTTAAAATGTACTCAGCTTTATCCTTTCATTGTAAAGACCTGAGATAGCAACCAACTGTTTTAGCAAGCAATAGAAATGAAAGATGAAGGTGATTTATAAGTCAATCACTACTGTTCAGTTCATCATACCAAATGGTGGAGGAATTGGCCGAGGCCCAAAAGGCCCACCGAGCTGAAGTGGTGGTCCATACCGAATGGGAGGTGGTGGAGGCCATCCCATCGGGGGGCCCACGAAGGGTACCCCTGAGAAAGGAGGAGGCCCTTTCATAGCCATATGAACCTGCAATTTAAGATTTGAAAGCAGTTAAAAGTTTTAAAGTTCCTATGTATTAAGACAAAGTACCAACAGCGATAAAAGCTAAAACCCAAAACAGGCACCTGTCCAGAGAACACCATCAGTGCAACAAAACTCTACCCACCCCTCCTGTGTATTCCCACTGACAGCTTACAGAAGTTGGAAGGATGCCACAAGAGGGAGCAGTTTGTTACTGGTTATATCTGCACAGGAAAGGGAAAGGCAAGAAGACTGGCAGAGGTTATTAACAGAGGTGATTTCTGACCAGTATGTCATGCTGAATTCACTACAATCTATTTCAAAGGGAGTCCCCCTCCCCATCACTTCCCTTTCATCACAATAGCTCATTACTTCCATATTAAAAATGAACAGAATAAAATGAAAAATCCATTCTCTACCCAGGTAATAATAGCTACTATTCAGAGTATCTTCAGTAAGTCTTTCATATATTATTCAACCTCTGAGATCTTTAAGTAGACTGTCTTGTTTTAAATAAGAGCAAAAGCAAATGGAATATCATAATTTGTTGAAGGCCACACTGCATATTAAAGGAACTCAATCCCAGGTTTGCCTCCAAGCCATGCCTTTCCCACCTCTACTCCTCTCTAACAATGGGTCTTTTCTCTCTTTTAAATCTTCTACTACCAAAGGGGTTTAGGGTCTTATCTAAGCTGCCCTTAGATTTCTCTAGAGATGTATATTCCTGGAATATATATACACTGGAACTTGAGAAGTATTTTCCATCACAGTGCTATATACACAAATTAGGAAGACAAAGCTTTAATATTTACATTCATTTACTGTACACCATTTGAGATATTGATTTATCATTTCCTATGAGTAGTGGGTTTGAAACTAAACAATTAAAATTTATTTTGTTATAGAGCTGCAGAAGACCTACCAGATATAATAGCAACACAGTTACAAGAGAATACACTTATGTGAACAAATGAGACCATTTCTTGGGACTGGCTCAAGAGGTCATTTTAGATGATCATTGTTTCATTGAAACAGTATTTCAATTTCAGAAAATCTGATACCAATCTAATTCAAATCACTCAAAATAGGGTTTGCACAAATGGAGGAATTCTTAAATAACATTTTTCCAAAAAATAAAAAAATATATGAATTATATAATTTATAATGAATTTACTTTGCCTTAGAACATTCAACACAAAACACCATATAAAGTTAGAGTGATAACTTTTCACATTCTGTAGTTCATTACAGTTGTACACACTTAAGCAACATTCCCAAGTTAAGGAGAAAAGTAAGCTCAATATTGCATGCAGTTTACAGCAAACAAGATCAGTGTCATGCTCTGAATATCCTTCCCAGAAATGCACAGAATAAAACCCAATTCAGTTCTCAACCTCTAAGCATCCAACTGGATGCTCAGTCAAAGAAGTAATGGTGGAGACTGAGGGGGTCTCAGGTTCTTGGGGAACAGTTTGCTTTTTAAAAAACAAATGGGATTGTACAAATAGAACACAAAGAAGGATAAAGCAAAGAGCAAGTACTGTAGGAAAGCTACATGTTCCTGCATGACCACATGATTCACAGTAACTACAGAACTTACCTTGCCCTCATTCGTAACCTTAGCTGGAGAAGAACTTCTGGAGCTGCTGTTCATGTGAGGTGGAACACATCCTGGGTCTGTTAGAGATCAAAGAATGGATTCAGACTTATTCTAACATGAAAAGAATAAAAATCATCCATCCACAATTACAGATTCTTTGAAATTACTTGGTCCCTTTACCAGAGGCAACAGGTTTCCCAGATGCCTCAGAAGACCAGTACGAGGTAAAGGTCCATCCATTGACCCTTGGGAAAGAAAGATCAGAGCCCTTGTATGTATTTTTCAGAAGAAATAAACCACTGGTGGACAGGTCAGGATTCAACAATACCTAGAAAGCAAAATGAAAAATGGGTTGCCCAGAGGTTGGGGTCATACCTCAGTTGTAGAGTGTTTGCCTAGCATGTGTGAGGCACTGGGTTTGATTCTCAGCACACATTTAAAAAATAAATAAAGATATCATGTCCATCTACAATTAAAAATATTTTTTTTTAAAAAAATGGGCTGCCCAATACGTAAATCACAATTTATGAAGAGACTTAAGTAAAATAAAGAACTGCCTTGGGTTGATAGAACAGCAGATTAATAAGTATTGGTCCTAAACTTTAAGCTATAGACTTGAAGTATGTGTAGGCTGGCTTTTCTTTAGTCTGTATAACCTGACTTCCAATCTTACCAAGACTACAGTCCTATTTAGAATTGGAAATAAGACTCAGTATTTTCATGTAGGAAATAAAGTATGCTACATAAAGTTTAAGGCTACTTTTATAATATTTGGGAAAGGAACACCATAGAGATTTAATTTAAAGATAAAGGTTTACACTTCACAGAGTAAAATTTAAAAGAAAAAAACAATACAGAGACCTCCAGGAAAAAAAAAAATGTTTTCTATTCTAGAACAGATTTTACAGAAAACATTCACTAAGATAAAGTAAGAAATTATCTTCTATATATTGTACAGGCCCAAATTATATGTTTTCATTAAAATATTCAAAAGGGAAAAAAAAAACCAAAACCTTGAAGCAACATGTGAATGCTAACCAAATCCATTTCTAGGCATATCTTTTCGATTAAGAGTAGCAGAAGGAGGTCTCCCAGCTGGCTCTGCTGTCAGTGGAGGGGAACATTCTCCACCACTCAAGGGGGATGGACCAAAAGAGCCATTATGGCTCAGTGGACCTAAAGACAACAATGCCGTGCTACTACTTTAAGGCAGCCTTCTCCCTGACACCAACCCTCACCTCCCGCTTTAGCAAATCATTCAGATTATTTCATAACCATTACACACAGAAATAAAAAGTAATTTACATACATTATGCACCAAGAAATAAAATAGCTCCTTTTACAAAGTGCCCCCTACCTCTCCGAGGAGGATTTTGTAAATTTGGTCTTCCCGGCATAGGTTTTACAATCACGGGTTCATCTTGCCGCACTGCCATCTTTTGGGTCATTTCCAATAGTCTTGAATATTGAGAAAGAATGGGCTGAATTATGAAACAGCAATCTATTCCTTCATAGATAATATCTAGCATAACCTTAAAACACTATAAAACATATAGTAAGATACCAAAATCACATACTTCTGTCTCAAATCAGCAGCTTCCCTTTTCTCTTCAGCTATAGCTCTTTCTGCAGAACGAGCTTTGAGCTATTAAAGAGAAAATATTCAAATTCAGTTGCGGTAGGCTATGCACAAAATAAAGAAAAGGGGGGAAAAATCTTACCCAATTATCATGAGCTTTCTTCTCATGCATAGCAATCTGAAAAAGACAACACATTAAAAAAATATGTTTTTAGGGACTCATTATAATAGCCTATAATTGTCTGTATTAGATATCAAAGAATTCTGCAACTACAGGACAGTATTAATTACTACCTGGTTTTTAAATGAGCGCTCAGTTTTCTGTAGTTCTTTTTCCATCTCTTCAATTCTCCGCCTAAGAATTACAACAATTGAATAACATTTGAAACATTCTGACCATTTTCCCTTTATTCCATCAGCTATACTTTTAAAGACTTTATCATACATAAGAAAAACATTTCTATGGTTATATGAATCCAGTGTGATCAAAACTAATACTACAGGCCAGGTGCAATGCCACATGCCAGTAATCCCAATGATTGGGAAGCTGAGGCAGGAGGATCACAAGTTCGAGGTCAGTCTCAGCAATTACGTGGGAACCTATGCAACTGAGACCCTGGCTCAAAGTAAAAAAAAGGTCTAAGGATGTAGCTTAGTAGTAAAGCACCAAAAATAAATAAATAAATAAATAAATAAATTAATTAAATAAAAACCTAATACTAATAACTTCTTTATCATTTAATTGCTAGAGATTCTGAATGATAAATTATAGTTTCCTTAACTGTTCATGAGTGTGTTCTCAAGTAATTCTGCTAGAAATATCTTCCTCCTTAAAACTTTTTTTGTTTTTTTCAAATTATATCCATAGAAGATTTCCAAGGTCTATCAAATGCCACACTTTTGTGGGTCTTGATACATCACACAGCAAACTGATTTCTTAAAGAATTACTACAACATACAAAACCCCCAGAACTGTTTGCATTGACCAAGTTCCCTATGGTCTTGCCCATTAGGTATAAGTAAATCTTTGTTAACATTTTTCATTTGTTAAGTTGAAATTTATTTTTTCTCCTGTGTGAATTGAATGTATTCATATCCTCTCGTTATTTATACTTCCAAGCTATTTTCTTCTATCTACACAATGTAAAAAAAGATTAAAAAGAAAGCTAACACTAGTTCATTAGACACTGACACCCTCCTTTAGAAACTGAACTCACTTGTAATTTTTAACTTCCTGTACAGCGGAAACCACCTTTTCATCTGCAGCTGACAGCTGCTGCTCTTTTTCTAGTCTCTCGTATTCTTCTTGGCTCAGTTTCCTAAAATAAAGCCAGTTATCAAATCAAAAGTTTTTCTTTGTGAATATCACTTCCCACAATTCTATAAAATGCTTAGGCACATAAAATAGAAATTCAAACCTGCAATTTCGTAAATCAAACTCTGGCAAATCACTTACATTTTCTAACTTCTCCTCTTAATTCTCTACTTACCAGTAAATAAAATAAATGTGAAAACAACATGTGCCCCAAGGGCAAGTCTCCTGTGTGTAAGATAATAAAAACTCACTTTACTTCAATGTGGAAGATCAGGACTGATCAACCTAACATAATTAAACATATTAGGATAAAGCAGGGGATAATTATTTTCTCGTTTCTGCCATGGGTAGGACACTAAGTATATCTTTGTCATGGGGGAACTCTTCTCAATCCAAGACTGGTACCATAATAAAGATATAGTCAGTCAAAGAAAAAATCTTCTAGAATATGTGTTTTAGCTATGCAATTAACCACAGAACATTTTTCACACTTTAGATATCTATTTCAAAAGAATTGTAATTAAGCAAAAAGACCAATCTGAGTTTTGATAATGTCTGTCAACTAGAAAAAGAAGCCAAACTGACCCACGATCAGAGTATTATCTACTGACAAGTTTTAACTCTGATCATGAAACTCAAGATGTTCATCTACTGAGACAAAGGTAGCCACATTTAATGATTTAAAAAATACTATTTTCTGCTATTCTTGTACTACCCTCTTTAGCCACAGTTCCAATTCAAAAGATAATTAACTTGAAACTTAATTTTCCATAAATCAGAAGAACTATATTAAAAAAGGATTATTGATATCAAATAGAAAAAGGGGATTATATATTCATATATAGCTTCTCATTTAATTCTTCAGCAAGTATTTTATGAGTGGCTATAATATACTAGTTACCTTGTAAGATGCTAAAGAATAAAAGAGTTCACTGTTTCAGGTATAAATGATGCCTAAAGGAATATAATAATTTTCCCCACTGGCTTAGGAAGGAATATGGGGAAAACTGAATCTTGAAGGACAGAGAGAATTTTGTTTCCAATTATCAAAGAGTTAGTCTGAGGAGCACTAAGAACAATCAAAACATCTTTATAAGAATATAAAATGTGTTTGAAGGGATCCAAGCTAAAAAGGCAGTGGAGATATATGGATGTGGCCAAGATCCATTAGAAAAAGGAATCTCAGAATTACAAGTAAGGCTGGCACTTTAAGGTACTTTTCTCCTACGTTCACCCACATATTGAAGATAACACAAAGATGTAATGAGTCTGAACTAAGCCTTCATCAAATTCCTGGGCTTAGAGGAAAAAAAGAAGTGTTTGGGGCTACAAATAAAGGGACCCTTAATAAAAGCCCTAGCCTTTGAGATTAGATTAGAAAGTACTGCACACTTAAGTGATGAACAGACAAAAAATCCAAAAGGAACAATACTGAAACATTGAAAAGACAAGTCACTTTTGAATTATCTTAATTGCTGACTAAGTTTAAAGTGACAATCTTACTCAAGTAACCTCAAAACTTTTCTATAAGAAGATAAATTTATCTTAGTCCTCAAATTTCATCTATAATTATCACAACAATGTTGGCTAATCAAAACTGACCAGGCACTCCATAAGACAAAATTCTGTGAGAAAAAATCCCACAGAAAAGGAAACCACCTAATGGGGTTATCCGCACTTGTTTTAAAATCACTGTGCTTTATATAATCAAAAAAGTAAAGTCAAGATTATGAATTTCAGGGCTGGGAATATAGTTTAGTTGGTAGAGTGCTGCCTCACATGCACAAGGCTTTGGGTTCAAACCCCAGCACCACAAAAGAGGAAAAAAAAAGGATTATGAATTTTGTCAAAGGATTAGAAACTATAAAACAAAGAAATAGTTGGGTGTGGTGACCTACCTACAGTCGAAGATACTCAGGAGGCAGAGGCAGAATGATGAGATTAAAGATAGCTTGGAAAGCAGTAAGACCCTAGTCCCTTATGAGAAAGAGCAAGGAGTTTGGGGAGGTAGCTCAATAGCAGAGCACATGGCTCAAGGTCCTGGGTTTGAGCTGTAGTACTGAAATAGGAGTGGGGTTGTGGCTCAGTGGTGAAGCACATGCCCCACATGTGTGGGGCACTGGGATCAGTCCTCAATACCACATAAAATACATAAAATATTGTGTCGGGCTGGGGATGTGGCTCAAGCGGTAGCACGGTCGCCTGGCATGCGTGCGGCCCGGGTTCAATTCTCAGCACCACATACAAACAAAGATGTTGTGTCCGCCAAAAACTAAAAAATAAATATTAAAATTCTCTCTTTCTCTCTCTCTTAAAAAATCCTATAAAAATAAAATAAAATATTGTGTCCATCTACAACTAAAATAATATTTTAAATCCTGAATTTTAAAAAATCCTAAACTCAATGAATGATTTTAGCAGCAGATTTGGAAAAAAGACAAATCTCTACTTATTACAACTAGAAGAAATTGTAAATAATCTTAAGATAAAATTATCTATTAGTTCACACAGTGATAACAATAACAAACAATGAAAATCTTACTTTTGTAATGCCATCTCATTTTGCTGGTAGAGTTCATTTAAAATCTCCACTTTCTGCCTAAGAGTTTTGCATTCCTCTTCCAGTCCAACTTTAGAAGACCATAGTGAATTGCAGTCACTTTCTAATTTCTTTATTTGGTCTGTAAAGGATAAAACAGCTTATCTCTATATGTGTACAAGTACTTAAGAACTTGTTTGAGGGAGTAGTGCCAAGAAAAGTAAGAAGCATAAAAGCAAGAAGCCATTCTTTATCTTTCCATTAAAATTTTAAGACTTTCCAACATGGCAATTTCTTCTCAAGAAGAACCCACCTTCTAAATTACATTTTGTGGACATCGAGGCTCTTAGCTTAAGTTTTAAAAGTTTTAGATCGTCTTCAACTACTGATATTGTAGTTTGTGTCTAAAAATTGCAGAAAAGAGAGGTATTCTTAAAAGTGAGGCACAGGAAGAATTCACAGGCACTATGGGACTCTTACAAAGAACTATACCCGAGAGACATCCATCATCTGCTTAATTTGATCTTTGATCTTCTCATTCCAATCACCTAAAAAACAAAAGACTTTAGCTTTTTCTTTCCTTACTTTTAACTCTATATTCTCCTAACTTCCCCAAACTAAATAATGATTGTGTTCAAACACTGGAAGAAAAAAAATCAATTAAATGATTAAACTGATTAGACTAATGACTTTTCAGAGAATTGCAAGCTTAGATTTAAAAAAAAAGAGAGAGAGAGGTGAATTTCAGGTTGGGGTTGTGGCTCAGTGGTAGAGTGCTCACCTAGCAGGTGTGAGGCACTGAGTTTGATCCGCAGTATAAAAATAAATAAAAGTACTGTGTCTGTCTTAAAAACAAAAGAAAAGGTGAATTTCTAGTTTGCACAACTAAAATGTTATCTATGCTATTCTTGTAAGATAAAAGCTTTTCTTCTCTCTCAGATCTATCTTCACCTGGGCAAGTAAGTGTCTTGTTTAGAAAGATTCAATCCTATATTTTCTCCCTGAATCTACTACCAGGTGTGGTTTGAAATACTTGCTATGTAAGCAATATCCAACTTGGGAGAAAACATCTGGAAATATTTTCCTCATCAGTAAACACTGTTACACTCCCTCTCTAGCTTTCTGATAGTCTCTAGCCTCTGTTCTCACAGCCTTAGTTTATGGTTCCAACTGCCTCTGGACTCTTAAGACTGACTGTGGACCTTAAAACCACAGAGCCATAGAGATGATGAGTATCAAAATCAAGTATTATCTGCATAAGTTAAGAAATAAATTTCTCTTACTGTACAATGTTCAATACTTAGAGGTATAGGATGTGACTATTGTAGCTGCAGTGTACTTACTAGTTTTCAATGGGATAGAAAAAGTCAGTGTTCTTCACATGCCTATTGCTACATTACACCCCAGCAACCGACCTCTGCCAATGCAACAGACATATCTATAGATCCAGTGATATGTGTCTACAACCCTGAAGCTTAAGAAGAAATTCAGCCAGCTGAAAAGTGGCATCTGTATACTTAATTAAAGACAGGAAAGCAAAAAAGGATTCAACCTCCCTGAGTCTGATCTTACCTGCTCTCTCTCTATTGGTTAATTCATCTGACTCATCTTTTCTATTTTGATCCTCAAATTTAGATTCACATTGTAACCGATTCAACAGTGTGATGTAATTAGTCAAAGCCTAGAAAAGAAGCAAAAGGTTGGAAGACTCTCGACTTTAATTCAGAAGATTTCAGGAGAATTCATGAGATGAAACATGTATTTGGAGTATAAACTTATTTTAATAGTATCATCTTTGTGACTAAGAGCTACTTGTAAATCTTTCTGGGACTTCTCAAATGATTTGATTTGTTCACTGAGCTCATCATGTGATGTACTCCAGTCTTTGACTTCCTGCTGCAACTGAAAAGTCAAAACACATGAATTCCTATGGGTTAGGTAGGGGTTTCTGCACTGGATACATTAGGACTACAAGACTTAGACAAAGAAATAGAGAGCCATACTCCTTGGTGAACTGCCTCAATCGAGGGGTTTGAGACCTTGGTTAAGGAAGAGGGCAGAGTGGCCCCAACTCTCACAGCTGCAGTAAGAACATCCGAGCTATCAGGAAGTTGACCCTGTTTTATTGCATTCCCCAGAAAATTGCTGTCAATTCAAATAATTTACCTCCAGCAGGAATGGCTGGGCACATATGAGTGTCTCCTAAATTTAGATTCCTTATCATGTAATCTTCCCTTGGCCGGTGAATCAGTAACTACTCAAAACAGGATCATAAAATACTTAATTTTCTGGTTTAAAAAGTTTCTTTGAGGCTATGCAAGTTAATAACTGATTGACATTTGATAAGAAAAGCAATAACCCAAAAATCCAAAACAGATGGAGAACATATATATGCACTCAATTTGGGGAGCATTGTTTAAACTTTGCATATCTAGAAAAGGTCCTACATGAATATTCCTTACCTCAGAAACAGATCCAAGAAAGATACAAGATAATGATATTCACTTCTCTAGTTTACATTATGTATGACATCAAATTTTCTTTACCTGCTCTTTCTCCTTCTTAAGCATGGCATTTTCTTTCTGAAGCTTACAGCATTCCAACTTCACCTTCTCTTCACGAAGCTTAGCTTCATTAAGGATAATTTGAAGCTAATGCAAAACACTACAGTTAGTGAATTAATTCCAAAGAAAAAACAAAGTTACACTTTCCCAAACCAGACATCATATAGTTCTCATTTTTTGCACATTTTAGCACACCTCAAATTTTTGGTCCGCAACAAAACTAAGATGTAGTATTAATATCCGTTAGCAAGAGTTGGCAGCTTTACCTCTGAAAGTTCAGAAGTATTCACTGAAATGACATCTTTAAGCTTCTCTATAGATTTCTTATTTTCCATTATCTGCCAGGTGAAAACAGAACACAAAATATGCATTAGGATTTCAGTAGAAATACTGATTATATATATATATATATATATAATATATATATATATATATATATATATATATATATATTATATATATATATATATATATATATATATATATATAAAGATAAACACAACAAAATATTTGTCAAGCCATCCCATTACATTTCAGGTAAATGCAGGGGATCCAGCTTTGGACTAAGCAAAAAATCAAGAACTGAAAGAGATGAGGGAAAATGAAGTCATAAATATTTCATGGCATCCACAACCTTACTGTTTATGAGATAACCAGAAAAAAAGGTCAAAGTATAGAAAACCATAATGCAATAAGTAAATAAAATGTTTTAAAGCTTACTTGGGGATAAGATATTTCAGAACACACTCTCTACTATCTTTTGCAACTTTTATGTAATTACAGAAACTTATAGAAATTGAAAATGAAATATGTAAGTAAAATTTTTTAAGTACAGAAAATTGATTAATTCATTACTCTTTCAAGTAAAAAGTAAACAAATACTGTTCAACTGGACAATAGTTTTTTAGTTGTTCTGCATGTTTCCAAGGGCAGAGCAAAGCAATATGAAAATTATCCAAGGTTGAGAATAAAAATATTTCCTAGGCCCATAAAAATAATTTGTTGTATCAGTACTTAAAAGTTCCACAAAATGGGCAGAAGTGGGTTCAACTTCCTTGACTCCTAATCTTACTTTAGTTAACAGCTGGACTAAGTTCAACTTAACCAATTTTACAAAATATTTCAAAAGCCAAATTGCAGTAACACTTAGCAGCAAAACTCTTACCAAGTCCTGATTCTTAGCTTTCTGTTCTCGCTCAGATTCTAACATAACATGAAGACTTTTAGCTCTCTCATCCAGAAGTTCTTTAGCTTTTTCAAGAAGCTTCATTTTATCCTGGAAGAAAAAAGGTGTCAAGATTACTCACTCATTACATTTACTTTTGAGTTTAGAATGTAATTCCCCCCAAAGAAGGTATTTTTACCTTATATCTAGTTACTTCATCAGAAAGAATCATATTTTGTTTCATGGTCTCTTGGACCTGTTTCTTTGATTCCTTCATCTATGTAAATAAAGCATTCAGAATTAAGATACACAAATTATAGTGCTACTATACAAGTTACTTCCAGACAAGTGACCCTTTCCAGAAGAAAGCTGTACTTAATACATATGACTGCTTAGAATTTGGATGATTTGTAGGAAATAATGAAACAAAAATTTTAAAATACGATTTTTAAATTAAAACAGGTAGAAATGATTCAAGCTAGAACCAAGGGAGAAAGAAACAAAAAAATAATTATACCTTCTGTTCATAATTTGGCAATTTCTGCATTAGTTCTTCATTTTCTTTCATGAAATTGTTCACCTTTTTGGAAATTTGCTGTTCATTGACTAAAAGGGGGAAAAATACACAAGATTATTACAATCACTAAATGAAACTCAATTACTCAATCTACTAAAAGCAAAGACATGTTATATGGTACTATGAGGAAATACTTCTTAGCATAACTATTATGCTTTTAAAAAGCAATCTATGCTTATTAGCAATGAGTATAAAAATTATTAAAATTTAAGAAAAATATAAGAACAATGATATTTTGCTGGGCGCAGTGGTGCACACCTGTAATCCCAGTGGCTCAGGAGGCTGAGCTAGAAGGATCCCAAGTTCAAATCCAGCCTCAGCAAGAGCGAGACACTAAGCAACTAAGTGAGACTTGGTCTCTAAATATAGGGGGTTGGGGATGTGGCTCAGTAGAGTGCCCCAGAATTCAATCCCAGGTACCCCTCCCATCCAAAATGATATTTCAATTTAAGCTTATTTGACAGATGGGAAATACAGTAAAGTGTTGTAGCTTGATATTCCTCCCTTCTCAAAACACTTTCTTTTCAGAAAATGGAATCATTTCATTCTTTGCAAAGAAAAACAGAAATGAAAACATACTGATTCACATTACCATTCTTTAAATTATCTACTCAATTACTTAATGCATGATTAAATCATTAGCATAGAAATACTCTTCAAATGTAATACATCTGCATTACATCAATATTCAAAGTTAATCTGCCCCAAATTAAAACTTATCATCATCTCCCTATCCACAATTTGTTCCTCCTCTTTATCTCCTATCTCAGAGTTGGAACCATCATCATCTACTCTATTATCCATACTAGCAACCTAGGAATAGTAAAATTTTCAGGAGGTAAAAAAAGATAATAGACATTAAAAGTCACTGTATCTACTTCTAACATACATAAAACACACATCAAACACCAATACAAAGGGTTATTACAAGTTTAAGAAACCTAAAAATTTACCTTGATATACTCTATCTTTTACCTAGAAGAGAGAAAAAAAAAGATTAAATTTGATGTCAAACATCTGCTCAAACAGCATTCCTAAAACAACAGTCAGAATCATAACCAAGTGAGAATTTAATAACATTCTGGTTCAGGATAATAATTTATAGGATTAAAAATAAGTACAGGTTAACAAGCCTTTTAAATTTAATTGGTCGTGATATTTCATAAATAGCCTCTGACATAAAAACACTAAGATATGTACCTTATTTCACAGTATTTCACAGTAAAAATGTGTGTGTGTATGTGTGTGTGTGTGTGTGTACTCAAAATCATTTACTTGACAATTCTAAATAACCAGGATAAAGTCTAGAAACAATGACTATTCAAAAGGAATCTGAGGAAACAATATTAAAGACATAATCTTTGTACTAAGATATGCCACTTTCACTCACCAGAAAACATCTTAGAACTCCAATTTAAATTTGGCTATTGGCTGAATTTACAAACTAAGAGGCTACATCATCTTATTTCTGCAAACCACTAAATATATAGCAAGAAATCTGAAAGGGAAGACTGCTAGAAGAAAATGCACAAGCAACAAGAGAAATGACAATTAACATATTCTGGAAAGGACAAAAACAATCATTTCCAAAAGACAGCAATAAACTGCCTGATAATAAAACCTAAGCAGAATTTTTTTTAAAACATCACTAAATTTCTTTGTAACTTAGCATATTACTTGTCCTTTCAAATGTTATAAATGGTGATGGGATACTCAGATGTGTCCATGGATCATACATGGGATCTTCGTAATAGGAAATTGCATTCAGAAAACTCCAACACAGAAAGAAATGAACATTTCTTTAATGTCATAGCCTTGCTGACCTTTTACTCAAAATGACAACAGAGGAAAATGGGAAGTAGCATAAAAGCAGTCATCTAAGGTAGGGACTAAAGTTCCAAAGTCAAATGCTGAAACTGAGGAGCAACAAGCTAGGAACCAGATCCCACATAACCTAGTGAAAAGAGAAACAGGTACCGGGGTTCTTGAAATGAAAGAAACAAGAGAGAGAAATATAAAATGTTTTCATGTTTTTCCCTTCTCTTTATCCTTCTATTTCCTTTTTCCTTTTAGCTGAGAAAAAGTTCAATGAGATTAGAAAATCCCTCACAGGAATCCAGGCAAATGATTCTTCTATTTAAGAAGGGAATACTTTTTAAGAGATTTTACACTCAATTGTACAAGGAGAGGAAACTTATCTTAACAATGATATGTCTGAAATAATTAAGAAATCAGAAAAAGAACACTCAGATTTGAAAAGATTTGTATCCAATGCTTTTGGCCTCTTTAACTGTTAGGATTTTCATATGCAAAGTCCATTTACCTAAAATAATTTTCTTCCAATTATGCTAAATAACTATGAAACAGAATGACCTACAGTACAAACATAAGTATGTAAAGTGCATATATATATATATACACACACACACATACTTATACATATATGTACACACATACACAGAGATAGACTAATTCTGCTCAGGAAAAAAAACTTAATGAACAAAACATTTAATGGATTTTTGGACAACACATAATCTATACTTCCAAATAAAAAGGTATTTTCTGAACATATGATCAAATCATAAAATCTAGGAAAAATTTATATAAAAGACTGGAAAAATTATCTCCTCTCCTTTTTCTCATTTTACTGTATTTCTTTGCAGCATTCCCCCCTGTTTATATCTGTTTATATTAACATACAGTTTATCAACATTTAAATCTTAGTTTCTGCTTTTTTTCCCACTTCACATTTAATTGTGAGAATTTTCTGTACCTCAAAGCTTTGAAATAAATAAATCTGCCTACTATTCCATTAATCAAACATACAATAACCCCTAAATGAATTATGTTGTGCTAAGTCTTCAATCTAATACACTGTTCCATTGAAAAACATTACCAAAATCTTCAAAGCATAGTTATTTCTTTAAGATAGATTACTAGACATATATGCTACATAAAAGGATATTTATCTAACCTATCCCATCTTTTATCCCACTTTTAAGACTTCTGATACATATGAAACTACTGGTCAGGATGGCTGTAAGAATTACCAGTTCTACCAACTGCACCCACACTAAATTATTTTATAAGGTTAGTTTGACTTAAACCACTAATTTGTGTTTTAGCAACTGAAAAAGAAAAAAAGGGGGGGCAGTGACTATATAAAATAATCCTTGTGCTTATGTGCTAAGGTATAAGTAAGTCAATTTACTCACAACAGGAGCAGTTCTCCAAAAGAAAATGACAAAGGATACAATCCCAAAGAAAACAGTGAAAACTACAGGCTTCCATGGTAGTCCATAAAAATCAGGCTCAGGTTGAGTATCATCAGGCAATGTAGTAAACAGCTGAAACAGACAAATTAGAAGAAATGGGAAACCTTAAATTTATAACAAAACAGTCACAAAGAATCATGGCAATTCTAAATCAACCTCCTCATCAGAAATCCACCTCCTCAATATTTTCCAATAGCTTCTTCAAGAGAGAGGATACTGGCAATCTCATATTTTTTGTTCTCTTGCAGTGTTTTCAAGTATAATGAATCTAAATACTTTTAAAAAAATATTTATTTATGTATCTTTAGTTTTAGGGTGGACACATTGTTTTGTTTTTATATGGTGCTGAGGATCGAACCCAGTGCCTCATGTATGCTAGGTAAGCGCTCTACCACTGAACCACAACCCCAGCCGGAATCTAAATACTTTAAATTGAGCATACATTTCCAGTTTGTAACAGGCCCTATATCATCACATTGTCTAACACCTGGCTAGAATCCCTCTGGATCATTCTTTTCTCTTAGTTAACCTGATTTTTATAATTTAAAAAATTCATTTAAGACAAAAACTTAAATATATGAAAGAACTAATTAATTTTATGGCAACAAATAAAAACAATGATGATATATGTATAAGATTTTAAATCTTACTTCCATTCCACTCTTATATAAACAGATAAGTGACATGTAATTTCAGACAACTCTTGAAAACTGGCTTAGATAAACTTCTCTGAATTTAACATCCTACTATAAAATTCAAAGCCTAATTTTAAATGGTTGCTCAAAGGCAGTGCAGTAAACACCTGCCTACTCTGTTTTCATCGCCCTCTATATGTAATGCGAGATAACTGTCATTTGGGCCCAATTCCCCAGCAGTCTCCGTAGGGAAAAGACCTGTAGTAACATTAGCTGTTTGGATTGTTGGCTGCATTTCGGAACATACCATGAGGTTGTCACCTCTATTCCGTCAAAAAAAAAAAAGTGCAAGTGGGGAAAGCTCAAGTCCACTCTTACTGGCCTCGCTTAACAATACAGTCACGTCCTGCCTGCCTTGGGCCTGACACACTCCATTTCTCCGTCACCGCGACAGTCAGTGCACCCACTCCACCAGAACTCAGCCACCCGCTTGCCAGAGCTGGGGTCCCTCCCTGGGAATGGGACCATCATCTCCAGTAGCTTGGCTTTGAGGGCTGCGTAGAGCACCGACAGGGGTCCCAGGAGCTCCGGGTCCCCAGGAGAAGCACAGTGGCAGGTACTGAGTCCAGAGTGTAGGGACAGCTGAGCGGAGGCTACGCTTCCCTGCAGGACAGCACAGGATCCTCTCTTTCACTGTTTCCTACTTTGGGAGGAACCAGCGCAGGGGGCAGGTACTGGGAGTGAACTTTGCCTTCCTCCACCGCAGGCGCTTTCCGCTGAACGCACATAAAATGGGTCATCAGAGGAAGCCCCTAGGCGGACTGCAGTGAGCAGACTGAAGATGCCAAGGGGCGGGGGCGGGAGCGGAAAGAACCAACTGCGGAGCCTGGCGGGGGACAGCGTGAGGAGAGCTGAGCGGAAGAGTCCAAATGAAAGGACTCCAGAAGGAAAGAGGCTCACCTGTCCCCGGAACTGGGAGAAGACCGGCGATTTAGAAGGTCCTGGAGGAAGCCAGGGAACTAGCAGAAGGGGATTATAGGCAGAGACTAGGAAAAAGGAGAAAAGTCAGGCCTCCCAGCCCCTCCCAGAGCAAAACCCTTTTGTCAACGTACCTGCCCCAAAAGTGCAGACGGAAGAGGAGATGCTTCTCCTGCTCCCTGCTAAAGGACTACTGCTCCTACTGGGCTTTCCTTCCCTGCTCACTCCAGTCCTGTTACTTTCTCCAACTGTGGATGACACTCTTTTTAAAAAGCCTTACCCTAAGGAATCATGTCATTATCACCCCACGCCAGTAGCTTCATTTCTGGATGCCACATTTTAAGGTTGCATGACTTGTGAAAAGAACAGAATCATGAATAGCCCCCGAAAAGCACATGCTAAAAATTGAAGAAACTGGGGACGTTTAACTTGGGGAGGGAATGAACATCTGTGGATCTTTAAAAATCTGTCGTCAAGTTGAATATAGTCAATTCAAAACAACAAGAATAAGCAGGAAAACACTGAAAAAGAAGAGCAATGAAGGGTACAGGGAGGGCAGACTATATAATTAATTCATGTACCCTCGTCCAAGCACAGGAATACATAGAGATTATGGGACAGAATAGAGAATCCAGAAACAGAACCAACTGGACATTTGGGGTACAATAAAAGTTTGGGGAAAATAGACTTTCTAATAAATAGCGTTACCACATGGAAAATTATAAAATTGGATTTTTCTCTACTTATTCAAAAGATAAACTACAAATGGATAAGATACATGAATGTAAAAATAGAAAATAAACAAGTACTAGAAAATATTGGGTGAAATTTTCTATGTATTATGAGTGGGCAAAACCTGCCTCATTGAAAAAATCTTTCCTGGCTGTATCTAAACCTGCTACACACACACACACACACACACACACACACGCAGTTTGACAATGACAACCTGAGAAAAAATATTTGCAACATATTATTGTCCAAAGAATCATGTTCCTGAAATATAAAGAACATTATAAATAAAATGGCCAGCAAACCTACACAAAAATGGGCTGAAGAAATAAACAGATAGCAAATAGCTATAACATATGGAAACATGCTCTGCTTAGCTCACATTGAACAAAATACAAATTAAACCACACCAAGATACCATTTCTCAGCTGCATTGGCAAGATCCAAACGTTTGACAACAAACTCAGTAGGTCAGAGAATGTGGGGGAATACAAATTCTCAGACACTGCTGATAAGTATACAAAATGATACAACCCTTATGAATGAGATTTGGCAACATCTCCCAAAACTGCTTATATATTTACCTATTAACTCAACAATCCCACTTTTTTTTTAACTTTTTCAGTGCTGGGGAAGGGTATCTAGGGCAAGTGCTCTACTGCTGAGCTATAGTCCCCCAGCCCTAACTTCTAAAGATACTGGGAATACAACAACAAATGTTTAAAACTTGTATTTACAAAACTATGTTATTCAAGCATTAATTATAATAATACAAGATGGTCACAAAAGGCTGAAACAACCGTCATCAATGAAAGTTGTTGAATAAACCAAAGAAGAAAAAAAATAATTTTAAATACTGCTAAGAGCTGGTTTCCAGAATACATTTTTTTAAAAATGAAGTAGAGAAAAATATTTATAGAATACTATTTGTATCTTAGAAAGTGAAAAAAAGATGAATATATTATTTCTTATAGCTTTGAGGTAAAATTGACATGCAATAAATTACATGTATTTAAAGTGTGCAATTTGATAAATTTTAACATGAAATTATGAAATCACCATTATAATCAAGATAATATACACATCCTTTACTTCCAAAAATATTCTCATTCTCTAGGTAATTCTGCCCTTTGTCACCCTTCCTTCTTGCCCCCCACTTTCCCATTCCTCCAGAAAAATGTCTATCTTAATAGATTGCTTTGTATTCCTCAAGTTTTATGTGTATGGGATAATATATTGTATTTTCTATGGCTTCTCTTATTCAGCATAATTTGAGATTCATGTACATCAGTTTATCTATCATTATTTTTATTGCTGAGTAGCATTTCATTATATGTAGGTACCACAATTTGTCTATCATCTATTGATAGACATTTGGATTTTTTTCCAGTTTGGGGCTTTTACAAATAAAATAGCCAAGAACACTGATATAAAATTCTTCCTATTGCTATATAACTTTTCTTTGGAAAAGAATGGTTGGATATGACTGGTGTATGTTTACCTTTTTATGAAGGTGATTCTACCACTTTATATCCCCACCAGCTGTGTACCCATCCAGTTCCTCCATCTCTTCTCCAACCACTAAGTGTGTAGTGGTAACTCTTATGCTTCAAAATTGCATTTCCCTGATAATTATGTCAAGCATTTTAAATGTATTTACTATCTGTTTATCTTCTTTGATGAAGTGTTATTTTACAGGACTATATTTTTTTCTAATGAGTTCTAAGAGTTCTTCATATATTCTTGATGCAAGAATTGATAAATGCTTTACAGTAATTTCCTCCCAGCTTGTGTTTTGTCCATTTCATTCACTTCAAAGTGTATTTTGAACTACAGAGGTTTTAGTTTGATGAATCCCACATTGTCAAATCCTTTTTAATGCTTTTGTTTTCAAATTTAAGAAATCTTTGCAGAACCTAAGTTCAACAAAAATTTTTCTCTTTTTTTTTTCCTAGAGGTTTTGTAGTTTTAAGTTTAATATTTAAGTCTGTGAATTAATTCAGGTGTCTAATGAAGGCATGGATCAATATTTTGCATATAAATATGCAGTAATTTCAGTAGCATTTGCTGAAAAAATTTTCCATTCTCTACTTGTCTTTCCATCTTTGTCAATGACTGTTGCCATATATATTGTGTATCTAATCTCTGAATTCTTGGCTCTGTTCCAATGTTTTGTCTGCAATCCTGATTACTGTAGCTTTACAATATTTTTTTCTTTTTTTCCTCTTCGTATGGTACTAGGGATTGACCTTGCATATGCTAGGCAAGTGCTCTACCACTAAGCTACATCCCCAGTCCTAGATTAAGTCTTGAAGCCACGTATTCTAGGTATGTTGCAATCAGCTTGTCATTTTCTACAAAACTCTGCAGGGATTTTGATTGGAATAATGTTGACTCTGGTGATTAAACTGGGATGAATGGACACCTTAGTCTTCTGACTCATAAATTAGGTATATCTCTCCATTTAGGTTCTCTTTAATTTCTATCAGCAATATTTTATAGTTTTAATATATACATTTTAGTTTTTGCCACGTTTATGTTTAAATACTTCATATTTTTATTCTATTGTACATGGAAATCTTTAAAATTTCAATTTCTAATTATTCACTGTTAATATATAGAAAATATAATTGCTTTTAGATGTAAATTTTATCTGTCAACCTTACAATAGTTTTCTAAATCATACCAGATTGTATCTATATATATTCATGTTATCTAAAAATAAAGAGAATTTTATTTCTTCCTTTCCAATCTGAGTGCATTTTATTTCTTTTTCTTGCCTTAGTATACTAGCTATTTTCTTACTGCACCCCAGTACAATGCTGAATAGATGTAATGAGAGTGGACATCTCTGTTTGGTTTCTGATCTTGGGGAAAAGTATTCAATTATCAACCATGAAGTATAAGGTTAGCTGCATTTTTTCAGAGGATGTTTTAAGCTCCCTTCTATTCCTAGTTTGTTGTTTGTTTTTCTACATCAATAATCAATGCTGAGGGGCTGGGTTTGATTCTCAATGGTACAGCACTTGCCTAGCATGTGTGAGGCAATAGGTTCTCGCACCGCATATAAATAAGTGAATAAAATAAAAGTCAATCATCATCTAAATTTAAATAATAATCAGGGCTGATTTTTTTTTTTTACATATCGATGGGATTTATTGTCACCTACTTGTAGATGCACACAAAATAACAATATAATTTGGCCAATATTACTCCCCAACATTTCCCTCCCTCTGCTATATTTTTTAAATGCTTGTTTTGTATCTCTTGAGCTAAACACAAAGATTGTGCTTTTAGGTACATCAATGTGGTAAATTTCATTGATTTTCAAATAAATTTTGGATTCTTGACATAAATCCCCATCATCAGTCTAGTTTTTGTCTATGATGTATTTTCCTTTTACATATTGTTGTATTTGACTTAAATTTTTGTTTAGAATTTCTGTACAGATTCATTGAAGATCCCATGAGAGGTATGTGGTTTTCTTTTCTTGTTGTATCTTTGTCTTGGTTTGGTGTAGTGATAACACTGGCTTCATAGGAGAAATATTTCCTTGCTTTAATATTCTACAAGGGTTTAGTATTACTAAAACTATTAGGAATTAGTATCATTTCTTCCTTACAGGTTTAATTGGATCACCAATAAAGCTATCTGGGTCTTATATTTTTTTCTTTGTAGAAAGGTTTTTACCTATACCTTCAATTTCTTTAATAGTCAACAAGGTTTATGAAATTGTCTGTTTTTCTTGAGTGAACTTTTGCAATTTGTGGCTTCAATAGAATTTTTTCATTTCATCTAAATTGTCAAGTTAATTAACAAACTGTTCATAATATCCCCATTATCAGTCTAGAATCTGAGAAATCTGTAGTATATTCCTTCTCTGATTGCGGGTATTGGTAATCTGTGTCTCCTCTTTTATTACCCTCACTAGATGTTGATCAATTTTATTCATCTTAAAGAACTACCTTTGGGTTTCATTGATTTTCTCTTATTTTCCTTTTTAAAAATTTTACTGACTTATGGTCTTTATTATATCTTTTTTTCTTGCTTACTTGGAGATTAACTTATTTTTCCTTTTCTAGTTTCTCATAGTAGGAACTAAAGTCAATGACTGGGGACTTCTTTTTTTAATAAAGCTATCTTGGGAAGGAGATCTAACATGGCGGCGAAGGGACTGCATCACCCCAGGGCGCCGCGTCACTAAGTGGGAGAAAGACGATGCAAAACGGCTTAAGGATATCTCTGGGAAGTTCAAGTGAAATTGAGGTGCTCCAGAATCTAGTGGACAGATTTCCATCGTGCGAAGTTCGGCTCTGAGAGCTCCATTTCCCCGCACGGAGGGTCGCATAGCCTGACAGGCGATCGCCCCGCGGCTGGAGTCTGTGGCGCGCGCCGGGGGGCGGCAGGGTGCCGGAGCGGGGAACAGCGATACGGATCCGGGGGGGCTCCCGCCTGTGGTACATCGGAGCCCTTAGCGCTGAGTTCCGGCTTTGAAACAGAGGAGAGAAGAGGCCCAGTTTGGCTCCAGACACCGGTCGGACCACAGTGGAGAACAGCAGCCGCCATTTCGGAGAGATGATGTAATCATCCCCGTGTTCTACTGATCTCAGCCCATTCAACTACGAACAGGTGATAACAGGCTGGTATTTGCCTGCTTCTAGCAGACAGATTTTCTGCTCAGGCTCGGGGCGGGGGTTCTTGTGGAGAATACTCCTAGAGGCTCGTGCCTGGCAAGGCGTGCGCCGGGCACTGAGCAGCTGGATTCGGGTTCCCGGGGCTAACCTGGCCCAGGTCTGAGGAAACTGCGGAGACTGCCGGCGGAGGCCAGCTCCAAGTGGAGCGTGCGCTGAGCTTGGGGCGACTGGGTTCTGACTCCCGGAACAGTTTTGGCCTGGGGCTGGGAAACCCGTGGGGTCGCTCCCTGGAGCCAGCTCCCAGCGGAGAGTGTATCAGATCGGAGAGGCGGGGTTCCGGCTACCTAAGCTGCTTTGGCCCAAGGCTAGGGAACCGGCGGTGACTGCTTCTCAATCAGGGTCCGGCGGGGTGTTGTAGGGACAGAGTGGATCTTCCTCCTGCGCCCAGAGCAGTCCAAGTGACCCGCCGGCGTGGTGCCATGACACCCCAAACGCAGCTGGGGCTGAAGAGAGCAGCCGCCCACGCATAGAATAGGACCAGCGATTCCGCGGCGCAGCAGCCAAGTAACCTCATTTGGAGTAGGGGCTGTGCGGAGCTGCCATCCGAGCAAGCAGGGCAGGCAGACCTGCCGCCAACTGGCAAGACAGGCCAGGTAGCTTGCCAGCGGGGTGGACACGTAACACCGAGGCAGTCGCGTCACACTGGTTGGAGTGGGGGTGGAGCAGGGTCGCCGCCCGGGTCCGGAGGGGGCTCAGCGACCCGTTGGAGAGGTAGTTAGGTACCCCCATTGGGAGTGGGGGCTGTGCAGAACTGCGACCCACCGGCCTAGAGGTCTGCCAGCGCGGTAGACTCGTCACACCAATTGGAGCGGGGGCCCAGCTGAGCCGCCACCCACATCCAGATCAGGACCAAGGATCCCAGGGCGTGGTAGTTAAGTTACCACAATTGGAGTGGGGGCAGAGCAAAGCCACCACCCGTGCCCGCAGCGGGGGCAGACCTGCGACCGATCAGCGGGGTAGACAGACCACCATAATTAGAGGAGGAGCACAGCCAATACCCGCCCTGCAAGGGAGACTTCCCAACTATACAAGAGCAACATAAATAAATAGGGGGTAAATTTCAAAAACACAACAGTGGCACCAAGCAGAAAGAAACGTCAGCAGTATGAAAAGACAAGGAAAGAAAGGACCACAAGCAATGCAGGTCAACTCAACTTTAGAAGAGGTAATAGCTGCAACAGATGGAATGTCAGATAAAGACATCAGGATTTATATGCTTCAGATGATCTGGAGTCTCAAGGAAGACATGAGACAGCAAAATCAGACAATGAAAGATCACATTGACAAACAAATCCAGAAAGTCAAAGATCAATTTCACAGGGAGATAGAGGTAATAAAAAACAAACAAATAGAAATTCTAGAAATGCAGGAAGCTATAAACCAACTTAAAAACTCAATTGAGAATACTACCAGCAGAGTAGATCACTTAGAAGAGAGAACATCAGACAATGAAGACAAAGTATTTCAACTGGAAAAGAACATAGACAGCTCAGCAAGTCTGCTAAGAAACCATGAGCAGAACATCCAAGAATTATGGGATAATATCAAAAGACCAAATTTAAGAGTCATTGGGATACAGGAAGGCACAGAGCTCCAAACCAAAGGAATAAAAAGTCTTTTCAGTGAAATAATACGAGAAAACTTCCCAGACTTGAAGAATGAGACAGAATCCCAAATCCTAGAAGCCTACAGGACGCCGAATGTGCAAAATCTTAAGAGATCCACACCTAGACACATTATAATGAAAATGTCCAACATACAGAATAAGGAGAGAATTTTAAAAGCTGCAAGAGAAAGAAAGCAGATTACATTTAGGGGTAAACCAATCAGGATAACAGCTGATCTCTCAACACAGACTCTGAAAGCTAGAAGATCCTGGAATAACATAATTCAAACACTGAAAGAAAATGGGTTCCAACCAAGAATCGTGTATCCGGCGAAATTAAGCTTCAGATTAGAAGATGAAATTAAAACCTTCCACGATAAACAAAAGTTAAAAGAATTCGCAGCTAGAAAACCATCTCTTCAAAAAATCCTTGGCAAAACATTACAGGAAGAGGAAATGGAAAATAACTTTGAAAACCAACAATGGGAGGTAGGACAGTAAAGGGGGGAAAGTAGTCAAAGAGGATAACAAATCAGGTTTAGTAACATCAATAAACAAATATGGATAGAAGAACAAACCATATCTCAATAATAACCCTAAATGTTAATGGCTTAAACTCACCAATTAAGAGACACAGGCTAGTAGAATGGATCAAAAAACAAGACCCAACAATATGCTGTCTACAGGAGACGCATTTGATAGGAAAAGATATACATAGACTGAAGGTGAAAGGTTGGGAAAAATCATATCACTCATATGGACCGCGGAAACAAGCAGGAGTGTCCATACTCATATCTAATAAAATAGATTTCAAGCCAAAGCTAATCAAAAGGGATATAGAAGGACACTTCATACTGCTCAAGGGAACCATACACCAACAAGACATAACAATCATAAATATATATGCCCCAAATAATGGTGCAGCTGTGTTCATCAAGCAAACTCTTCTCAAGTTCAAGAGTCTAATAGACCACCATACAATAATCATGGGAGACTTCAACACACCTCTCTCACCACTGGACAGATCTTCCAAACAAAAGTTAAATAAGGAAACTATAGAACTCAATAACACAATTAACAACCTAGACTTAATTGACATATATAGACTATACCACCCAACATCAAGTAGCTACACTTTTTTCTCAGCAGCACATGGAACCTTCTCAAAAATAGACCATATACTATGTCACAGGGCAACTCTTAGACAATACAAAGGGGTAGAGATAATACCATGCATCTTATCTGATCATAATGGAATGAAACTGAAAATCAATGATAAAAGAAGAAAGGAAAAATCAAGCATCACCTGGAGAATGAACAATAGGTTGCTGAGTGATCAATGGGTTTTAGAAGACATCAAGGAGGAAATTAAAAAATTCCTAGAGTTAAATGAAAACACAGACACAACATATCAGAATCTATGGGACACATTGAAAGCAGTTCTAAGAGGAAAATTCATTGCTTGGAATTCATTCCTCAAAAAAAGAAAAAACCAACAAATAAATGATCTCATACTTCATCTCAAAATCCTAGAAAAAGAAGAGCAAAACAACAGCAAAAGAAGTAGAAGGCAAGAAATAATTAAAATCAGAGCTGAAATTAATGAAATTGAAACAAAAGAAACAATTGAAAAAATTGACAAAACTAAAAGCTGGTTCTTTGAAAAAATAAATAAAATTGACAGACCCTTAGCCATGCTAATGAAGAGAAGAAGAGAGAGAACCCAAATTACTAGCATACGGGATGAAAAAGGCAATATCACAACAGACACTTCAGAAATACAGAAGATAATCAGAAATTACTTTGAATCCTTATACTCCAATAAAATAGAAGATACTGAAGGCAGAGATAAATTCCTTGAGTCCTATGATCTGCCCAGATTGAGCCAGGAGGATATAGACAACCTAAACAGACCAATAACAATAGAGGAAATAGAAGAAACCATCAAAAGACTACCAACTAAGAAAAGCCCAGGACCGGATGGGTATACAGCAGAGTTTTACAAAACCTTTAAAGAGGAACTAACACCAATACTTTTCAAGCTATTTCAGGAAATAGAAAAAGAGGGAGAACTTCCAAATTCATTCTACGAGGCCAACATCACCCTGATTCCGAAACCAGACAAAGACACTTCAAAGAAGGAAAACTACAGACCAATATCTCTAATGAACCTTGACGCAAAAATCCTCAATAAAATTCTGGCGAATCGGATTCAAATACATATCAAAAAAATTATACATCATGATCAAGTAGGATTCATCCCTGGGATGCAAGGCTGGTTTAATATACGGAAATCAATAAATGTTATTCACCACATCAATAGACTTAAAAATAAGAACCATATGATCATCTCAATAGATGCAGAAAAAGCATTCGACAAAGTACAGCATCCCTTTATGTTCAAAACGCTAGAAAAATTAGGGATAACAGGATCATACCTCAACATTGTAAAAGCAATCTATGATAAGCCACAGGCAGCATCATTCTGAATGGAGAAAAATTGAAGGCATTCCCTCTAAGATCTGGTACAAGACAGGGATGCCCTCTCTCACCACTTCTGTTCAACATAGTCCTCGAAACACTGGCCAGAGCAATTAGACAGTCAAAAGAAATTAAAGGCATAAAAATAGGAAAAGAAGAACTTAAATTATCACTATTTGCAGATGATATGATTCTATACCTAGCAGACCCAAAAGGGTCTACAAAGAAGCTATTAGAGCTAATAAATGAATTCAGCAAAGTGGCAGGATATAAGATCAACACGCATAAATCAAAGGCATTCCTGTATATCAGCGACAAATCCTCTGAAACGGAAATGAGGACAACTACTCCATTCACAATATCCCCCCAAAAAATAAAATACTTGGGAATCAACCTAACAAAAGAGGTGAAAGATTTATACAATGAAAATTACAGAACCCTAAAGAAAGACATAGAAGAAGACCTTAGAAGATGGAGAAATATACCCTGCTCATGGATAGGCAGAACTAACATCATCAAAATGGCGATATTACCAAAAGTTCTCTATAAGTTCAATGCAATGCCAATCAAAATCCCAACAGCATATCTTGTAGAAATAGATAAAAGAATCATGAAATTCATATGGAATAATAAAAGACCCAGAATAGCAAAAAGAATACTAAGCAGGAAGTGTGAATCAGGCGGTATAGCGATACCAGACTTCAAACTATACTACAGAGCAATAGTAACAAAAACAGCATGGTACTGGTACCAAAACAGGCGGGTGGACCAATGGTACAGAATAGAGGACACAGTAACCAATCCACAAAACTACAACTATCTTATATTTGATAAAGGGGCTAAAAGCATGCAATGGAGGAAGGATAGCATCTTCAACAAATGGTGCTGGGAAAACTGGAAATCCATTTGCACCAAAATGAATCTGAATCCCTATCTCTCGCCGTGCACAAAAGTTAACTCAAAATGGATCAAGGAGCTTGATATTAAATCAGAGACACGGCATCTGATAGAAGAAAAAGTTGGTTATGATCTACACGCTGTGGGATCGGGCTCCAAATTCCTCAATAGGACACCCATAGCGCTAGAGTTAACAAATAGAATCAACAAATGGGACTTACTCAAACTAAAAAGTTTTTTCTCAGCAAAAGAAACAATAAGAGAGATAAACAGGGAGCCTACATCCTGGGAACAAATCTTTACTCCACACACTTCAGATAGAGCCCTAATAACCAGAATATACAAAGAACTCAAAAAATTAGACAATAAGATAACAAATAACCCAATCAATAAATGGGCCAAGGACCTGAACAGACACTTCTCAGAGGAGGACATACAATCAATCAACAAGTACATGAAAAAATGCTCACCATCGCTAGCAGTCAGAGAAATGCAAATCAAAACTACCCTAAGATACCATCTCACTCCAGTAAGTCTGGCAGCCATTAGGAAGTCAAACAACAATAAGTGCTGGAGAGGATGCGGGGAAAAGGGCACTCTTGTTCATTGCTGGTGGGACTGCAAATTGGTGCAGCCAATTTGGAAAGCAGTATGGAGATTTCTCGGAAAGCTGGGAATGGAACCACCATTTGACCCAGCTATTCCCCTTCTCGGTCTATTCCCTAAAGCCCTAACAAGAGCATGCTACAGGGACACTGCTACATCGATGTTCATAGCAGCTCAATTCACGATAGCAAGACTGTGGAACCAGCCTAGATGCCCTTCAATAGATGAATGGATAAAAAAAATGTGGCATTTATATACAATGGAGTATTATTCTGCATTAAAAAATGACAAAATCATAGAATTTGGAGGGAAATGGATGGCATTAGAGCAGATTATGCTAAGTGAAGCTAGTCAATCTTTAAAAAACAAATACCAAATGACTCCTTTGATATAAGGGGAGTAAACAAGGACAGGGTAGGGACGAAGAGCTTGAGAAGAATATTTACATTAAACAGGGATGAGAGGTGGGAGGGAAAGGGAGTGAGAAGGGAAAGTGCATGGAAATGGAAGGCGATCCTCAGGGTTATACAAAATGTCATATAAGAGGAAAGGAGGGGTAAGACAAGATAATACAAATGGAAGAAATGATTTACAGTAAAAGGGGTAGAGAGAGAAAAGGGGAGGGGGGGAGGGGAGGGAAGGGGAGGGGAGGGGGGATAGTAGAGAATAGGACAGACAGCAGAATACATCAGACACTAGAAAGGCAATATGTCAATCAATGGAAGGGTAACTGATGTGATACAGCAATTTGTATACGGGGTAAAAGGGGGAGTTCATAATCCACTTGAATCAAACTGTGTAATATGATGTATTAAGAACTATGTAATGTTATGAACGACCAATTAAAAAAAAAAAAAAGCTATCTTGGGCCTGGTAGTGCCATAAACTTTCCAATAACACTTTAGTGACATTGCACAAATGGATATGTTGTTTTCAGTTTTATTCAACTCAAAATATGAATTTCTTCTCTGATTTATTTGACTCAAAAATTATTTAGCAGTGGGGGCTAAGGTTGTAGCTCAGTGGTAAAGTGCTTGCCTCACAAGTGTGAGGCACTGGGTTCGATCCCCAGCACCACATTAAAAATAAATATACTGTGTTGTTCATTTTTATATATATATATATTGCAGCCTGGCACTTAAGTTTTCAAATATTTCAGAATTTTCCAGATTTTTCCATTATTGATTTCTCATTTTATTGTGTTCAGAGAATAGGCTTTGCCTGACTTTGAATACTTTTATATTTACTCATAATTTTTTTAAGATCCAGAATATAGTTTATCTTGGTAAATGTTCCATGTGCACTAAGCTCCTTAGGGGTTTTCTATAAATGTCAATTAATTTCAAATGGATGCATTGATTATGTCATTCACACTTTCTACAACCTTACTTTTATTTTTCGTTTTCTGCCAATTGCTGAGGAGAGGATATTGAAATCTCTTAATGTAATCTATAGGATTCATCATCTTCCTCATAATTCTATCAATTTTTATACTTCCTGTATTTTGAAGGTCTAATATTAAAAGTACAAGCATTTAGGTTTATTATATAATCTTGACTGATTTGTTTATCATTAGGAAATAACTTTCTTTAGTCCTGATATATTTTGCCCTACAACCTCTTTTGGTGTAATGTAGCTACTCCAGATTTCCTTTGACTAGTGTTTAACATGAGATGCCTTTTTCAATCATTTTAATTTTGACTTCTTTGTGTCTTTCTATTTATAGTGTTATTTCCTTAGACATCTATTTGGGTCTTGCTTCTTTATGTATTTAGATACTTTCCACTTAATAGGATTACTGCTGTGCATAGGTGTAAGCTTAATATAATCTTCTATTTGTTCCTTCTGTTCTTTGTTCTTTTTCTTTTCTTTCTGTCTTCTTTTGCAGAAATACCACTATCGGTATTTTTAGTGATTCCTCTATTGGCTTATTAAGCTGTAACTCTGTTTTCTAATCTTAGTGCTTCAGGGTTTAGAATATACATCTTTAATTTGTCACAATCTACCTTCAGATGTTACTATATTACTTCACATATTCAATAAGAACGTTACAATAGTTACTACCCTTCTGAGATTTATACTGTTGTCATGTATTTTACTTTACATGTTTTCTAAGTCCCATACTACACCGATATTTGTCTTTAAACAGTCAATGACTTTTTAAAATGTTCAAATAAGAAAAATTATTTTAAATATTTATGCACACAGTCACCATTTTCAGTGTTCTTTACTCCTTTATTCCATTATTTCCATCTGCTGTCTTGGTGCAAGTGTAGGGTGAATTCTTTCAGCTTATATGTCAGTACAAGTCTTCATTTTAGAATGATATTTCACTGGGCATGATATTATCAGCCAACATTATTACTGTTCAAATATATTAAAGGTATCACTCCACTATATTCTCTTATGCCTAATTTCTCACAAGAAATCTGATGTTATCCTTAGTTCTTCTCTACATAAATGTCTTCTCTAACTGCTAAGATTGCTCTTTATCACTGGTTTTGAGCAATTTATTTATGATATGATATACATTGATATAGCTTTATTCATGCTTTTTGTACTCTAGTTCCATTTAATATCTTGGATCTGCAGATGTACAGGTACAGATGTACAGTTTTCACAAATTTTTGAAAAATTTTGGCCATCATTTCTTAAAATATTTTTCTGAATACCTCTCATCACTCAACTTGAAACTGTCCCACAGCTCACTGATGCTCTGGTTCACGTTTCTTTAACAGTAGACATTTTCCCTGTGTTTCATTTGGGGTACTTCTCCTGCTATGTCCTCAAGTTCACTAACAATTTCATCCCAATGCTTATTCTGGCATTAATCCCATTCACTGTGTTTATCATATATTTTCAACTCTAGAAGTCTGATTTTCTTAAAATATATCTTCTATATATCTCTTTTTACCTTTTTAACACATGAAATATAGTAGTAATAACTTTTAAAAAAAATGCCATTACCTCATTCTAACATCTCTACCAGTTCTCAGTTGGCTTTGATTGGATGATTCTTCTCCTCATCATTGTGGATTGTATTTTTCTTGCTTCTTTGCATGCCTGGTAAGCTTTGATTCGATGCCATACATTATGAATTACTATTCTTAATATTTCGTATACAATTAAATTACTGGAAACAATTTGATTCTCTTGGGTCTGAATATTTGTTAGGTATGACATAAATTGTAATAGTCAGTCCAAGGTAACACCCTTCTGATTATTCTACCCAACTTCCTTAGATAGTTTTTTCCAGATGCTATTCTGGTCCCTGTGTTAGGACCTGTTCCTTCTAATCACTTAAGATTGTTTCTCTGACTTGCTAAGCAGTTTCATCACACTTATGTGCAGATCAATACCCTGCTGAACACTCAGAGAGCCTTTCACAGATTTCCAGAATTGTCTCTCAATGTAGCAACCTTCTTTTGGTACTCTACCCTGTGAATTCTAGTCACTTTGGTTTTCCTGGAATCTCAGCACCATCTCTCAATTCATGGTATCCTCTGGTTCTGCCTGACTTCCCCTTCTTTGTCATGGCTTGGGAATCTCTTAGCATAGTAAAAGCTGGGGCAACTAAAGAGCTCACAGCATTTGTTCCTTATGTTTCCAGAATCATTCTTGTTGCTTGATCTTCAATGTTACTGGATCTTCAAATTTTATCTGTTTGGGGTTTTTTTTTTCATATTTATTTAGTTGTTTCAGTTGGGAAAGTGAAGCCAGTACCTATATAAAGCTATCATAGCTAGATGTAAAAATCATTTGCTTTTCTTTTTATGGTGCTGGGGATTGAACACATGGCCTCATGTATGGTAGGCAAGTGCTCTACCACTGAGCTACATATCCCTTTTTCTCATTTGCTTATTTTTTAATAGCAGAATACATAATGAAATAAATGTTAAAAGTTAACTATAAAAGAGAGTAACATCAGGGTAGACAGAACTGGGACAAAAGCTAGAGTTCTTTCAAAATCAGGCAGGAGAATCACAAGTTCAAAGCTAGCCTCAGCAACTTAGCAAGTCCCTACGCAACTTAGTGAGAACTATCTCTAAATAAAAAATAAAGAGGCAAGGTATGTGGCTCAGTGGATAGGAGCCCTGGGTTCAATCACCAGTACCAGAAAACAGAAACAACTTATTTTTACAAATTAACTTTAGCTCTTCTAAATATTTAAATAAGTGTAAAATAAACAAAAAAAATCTTTAAAACGTAACACCTAAATATTGAAAGCAAAAATGAAACAACCTGTGATATCATGTTGGTGACAAACCACAGAAATGAATTATTTCAAACATACCTTAGTGGGATATAGCTTAAAGACAAGAGAATTTCATTTCATTTCAGTAATACATTCCTGAAAGTATTTTAAATAACATAAATATAGTCGTGTGTTGCTTAATGATGGGAATAAATTCTGAGAAACACATCTTAGGCAATTTCAGTGTGTAAACATCATTGAGTATACTTATACAAACCTAGAAAATATAGCCATTTCCACAGGTAGAAAATATAGCCATTTCCACACGTAGAAAATATAGCCATTTCCACACGTAGGTATTCATATATGGTATATCATCGCTTTGGGGATAAAAACCTATAAGATATTATACTGAATTATGTAGACAATTGTAACATTCGAAATGTTTATATATCTAAACATATCAAAACACAAAAAAGATATTAAAAATACTAGGTGACAAGAATTTTTTAGCTCCATTATTATGCACTAATGACCAAAATGTCATTAAGTGGCACAAGACTGTAAACAATTATATTGATGTCATTGAAAACTGGAACTCCAACATCAGAGAAAGAAAACACAAATCTAAGATAGATGAAGTGAAGTAAAATCTCTCTAGCATCCTGAATTTTCATGGGAATTATCTAAATGACATGATGAAAAATCCCCACATATTTCTGAGCTTTGTTCACTAAAAAGGCCTACAAATGACAGTCAATTTGAGCAATAAGCAATCCTAGTACTTGGAATGTAGCCTCTAAATATCATTTCCTATTGAAAGGAACCAAAGTTCTTTTAGAGAAATAGTTCCTTCAAGGTCTGGACAGGGAATGTTTAAGATGAACTTGGAACATCTCATAGTTCAAAAGCAAGGGAAATAGGTAACAATGACCACTAGGTGGTGGCAAAGGGTCCCAGGAGCCAAGATAAGGAGGCTTCTACAAGGCAAAAGGGGGAGAAATTGAGCATCAGGTAAGAACAATTACTATTCCTAACTGGATTAAACACACCAAATATATTTAAATGTATGACATCATATTGACTCTTAAATAAAAATTAAAAAGATTTCAAAAGCCCCTTTGGGTATCATTTGATAATGCTAGAATAATACCTTACTATTCTGAAAAGTGTTTAAATGAAGAAAAGGAGTCAAATGTTTATCTCCTGCCTTAACTATACAAACCGAATATCTATGTAAAGAATAATCAATTGTAGACAGGCGCCGTGGCACACACTTGTAATCCCAGTAGATGGGGAGGCTGAGGAGGGAAGATAGCAAGTTCAAAGTCAGCCTCAGCAAAAGCAAATTGCTAAGCAACTCAGTGAGACCCTGTATATAAATAAAATACAAAATAGGGCTGGGGATATGGCTCACTAGCCAAGTGCCCCTGAGTTTAATCCCCAGTACCAAAAAAAAAAAGAAAGAATAATCAATCAAATTTTTATTTGTATAGGCATCCCAGCCTTTAAATGAAGAAAGAAAAATCCCAGCAACTCAGACCATTGCTATTTTGCAACCTGTAATATATTAGCAAATCTCACCAAGGTCACTGTTGACTAGTAGTCAACATCAAAGGAGAGGACATGCAGATGTCAATGCAATATTTCCTATTAAGTTTTCATAAGAAACAGGATTTCCAAGAAATATAAAGCAACAGAGAGAGGCTGAGGTTGTTAGCTCAGCACTTGCCTAGAATGCATGGAGCCCGAGGTTCAATCCCCAGCACCACCAAAAAAAAAAAAAAAAAAGCAATAGAGAAAACAGGTTAAATTGTTGTACCAGGGGGATGTCATTTATTCACCCAAACTACAATATATCCTAGAAGTCCCACAAACATATTTTTTTTCAATTACTGCAAAAAGTTACAACAAAAGGAGAAATCAATAGACAGTAACTTATATGAAACTTGTTCTCCCACTGAAAGCAACCAGAAAGTCGGAATACATACATATATATATATTTTTTTTGGGTACCAGGGATTGAACTCAGGAGCACTTGATCACTGAGCCACATCCCCAGTCTCAGCCCCATTTTGTATTTTATTTAGAGACAGGGTCTCACTGAGTTACTTAGCACCTCACTTTTGGCTTTGAACTCGTGATCCTCCTGTCCCGAGCCACTAGGATTAAGGCATATGCCATCATGCCCAGTCAAAATATATTTTTAAAGAGCTATTTTCAGATAGAAAGCCATAAGGGACATGCAACTGTCACCCCTAAGAGCAGGAGAACAAAGGTGAGCATTCTACCTGGAGGCACCCTCTAGACCTCAGTTTGGGAAGGGGAACCCAAATGGGGCACAACAGTCTCACTGAGGAGAGAGAGACCATAGTTCCAGGAGATTAAGCAGCCAAAAATATGTAGAGAAAACTACCAGAAAGATGGGAGCCACAAAGAAAAAGAGTTCCAGAAATCTGCATGGAGGTGGTCTTCAGTTTGGGGCTACATTCTAAGCAGTACCTGTGAGGGCCAAGAACAACTATAAGCTAACCAATCCCACAGTTGGCACTGAGCTGGGAGAAGTCTTGATTCCAGCTAGCCAGAGAGAGTTGACATACAAAAACAGTATGGTCAACAAGCTCATGAAGAAGTATTTGATCCAGGCAGCATGGCATATGTCTGTAATCCCAGCAACTCAGAAGGTTGAGGCAGGAGGATCCCAAGTTTGAGGCTGGCAACTTATCAAAGGCCTAAGCAAGTTAGTGAGACCCTATCTCAAAAGAAAAAAAAAAGTTCACTCGATATCATTAATTATCAGGAAATAAACTCACAAAGACATACCCACTAGAATGGCCCAAGTGCTAGTGAAGATGAAGTCAAGTGGAAGTCTCCTAAATTGCTGGTGGAAGTATAAAATGATTGTGGTCATTTTTCAGCATGGCTTGACAGTATCACATAAGATAAAAACATACATTAAACATACATTAAACGTAGGAGGCAATTGCACTCCTAGGTATGAGTCCACTTATAGTGGCATATATATGAAACAGTACTGTAGGAAAAATGAATCTATAGTTTAAAAAAAAAAGTTATCAGTGGTTGCCTGGAACAGGTGGTGAAGGAACTCACTGGGAAGGATCCCAAGGAAACCCCTTTTCTATTGAAAAAACTGTTCTATATCTTGATTATGGTAGTTTTTACATGGGTATCTACATTTGTTAAAACTCAGAGTGTGCTTACTTTGGCAGCACATATACTAAAATTGGAACAATAAAAAAAAAAATTAGCATGGTCCCTGAGCAAGGATGACACCCACATTTGTGAAGCATTCCATAGTTTTGTGGAACCAACCCTTCAGCAGATGAATGGATAAAGAAAGTGTGGTACATATATGAAATGGAATATTACTTATAGCATTAAAAGAGAAAAAATTATGGCATCTGCGGGTGAATGGGAATATCAGGTTAAGGGAAGTAAGCCAATCCCAAAAACCAAAAGCTGTATGTTCTCTCTGAAAGTGGATGCTGACCCATAATGGGGGTGAGGTGTGTGGTAAGGGGCATGGAAAGAATGGAGGAACTTTGGGCAAAGGGGAGGCAGGACAGGTGAGGGGGCATAGGGATAGGAAAGATGGTGGAATGAGATGAACCTCATTACCCGAGGTACATGTAGGACTACACCTGTGTTGTGTACAACTAGGAAAAGTTTTGTTCCATTTATATACAATGAATCGAAATGCATTCTGCTATCATGTATAACCAATTAGAACAAATTAAAAAAACTCACTGATGTTGGCTATCAAGGAATTACTGTTAAGTTGGGTGATGGCCCGTGGGTTCATTATACTATTCTCTATGCTTTTCTTTAAAGCTTTTCTAATTAAATTTATTTTTTTAACTAGTACATAGAAACAAATATTATAATTATTGAAGTAGGTAACATGACATTTTGATGCATGTATACACTATGTAACATGTAAATCAGTTAAATATATCTACCTCCTCAAACATCATTTCTCTATGGTAAAACTTTTACCATCTTTTCTTCTAGTATTCTAAAATATACAGTATGTTATGGTTACCTATAGTCCCCTACTATTCTCTCTGCTCTTATTTGAAAGTTTCCATGATAAAAATACTAAAAATAATTTTTAAATTAAGATATAACTTCAAATATTTAAAGGATTTCTATGTAGAAAAGAATTCAATTTTATAGAGGAAATCATGTGGAGGAAAATTTGGAGTCAATACAAGGATGAACTAGACAACAGAAGAACATATAGCCTTGTAAGAGAGTGACTCATGCTAGGAAATACTGGTGTACAGCCTCATAACTACTCGTCAGGGCCACAGTAAAGAAAATTACAGCAATGAGTGAGAAACTAGACTAGCAGCCTTCCAAGGTTTCTTATAATACTAAGATTCCGTTGATCAATGAATCTGATTGGTGCACATCTCCCAAACACATCAGAGCTTATTACTCTCCAGTCCTATCAGATATCATACTACTTGTTTAAGATTTTACATTGACTTGTTCATAATTTTTGCATATATTTGTTAAGTCCTTTTCTTAAGGCTTTCAAAAATCACAATCATGCCTTACACCTGTTAAGACTCTTTTAGTCCTCGCACAATGTCCTGTACATACTGGGCCATCAAAATGCCTTTTTGAAATCTCCTTTCAAATCAGTCTCCTAACATTGTGCCTCTTCTTTGCCACTCACGTCTATGTCTTACCTATCACCGTACAATCACTGACCATACCTGTACCACATTCGTGTCCCCTGACCTAGACCTAGAGGAGGGCTCTGTGCATACCTAAAAATATGAATAAAGAAATCCTTCCCATATCGTGAGGCTGTTAACTTTCCAAGTGATGCTGATTCATTCTGATAATCAAATTATGACTGTGGAAGACTGCTTTAATCACTGGAAATATCATTATTCTAACTGCCTGGCTTGTACATACCCCTTACCCAGGTGGCTGCCACCATCATGAACAAACATGGAGCCAACTGAAAAATGATTTGTTTCTCCTCACCACATCTTTTCCACCCTGGTGGTCTTTCCTCCCCAGGTATTCATTGTCTTTATACCACCTTCTGACTGCCTACATGAGAATTAGGGGGTGTGTGGGGGTAAAACCCTTCAAAGTGCCAGACACCTCACCAGACATTTTACCTTGTCAAATCATTAAATTCTTATGATTGGAGTAAGCATTATCTACATTTTTCAGATGAGGAGAACTTTTTTCAAAAGTTTAGTTATTTGCCCAAACTTCTAAATGATAACCTTGGGATTTGAAACCAGATCTACCTGGCTTCAAAATCTATACATTTTACAAGGAAAACAACAACATCATATTTATTACACAAGCCTTGAAATAACACAACCTACAGGAAACAACTTCAGTTGAGGAGGATTACTGTCACAATGGCCCTCCAACCTCTAAAAGCTTTCTCATTCCTATAATTCCTATAATTAAATTCTCCAACCTCTAAAAGCTTTCTCATTCCTATAATTCCTATAATTAAATTCTCCAACCTCTAAAAGCTTTCTCATTCCTATAATTAAATTCTAAAAGTCCAATATCAACAAATACCAATGGGGGGGAGGTAAGTCCTAAAATGCTTAGATAAGCTTCTAGACAGATTACATGTCTTGTTTGGATCATGATTTTCTTTAGAAAGATCAGCCTTAAGTGACTCTTTCTAAGAAACAGATCTAACCTAATTCCTTTCATTCTTAAAACTTTCTAAGGATCCCCACTATTAATGGTCTAATGCTACTTTGGCTCATGACTTCCTTTAAGATTTGCTGGCCTCTCCAACAGGCCCATCCCCCTCCAACTTCACACTTTACAACACCAACTATTCACATTCTCCTGCCCTCCGAGAATATCCTTTTCTTCATGTTTCCATTTCTCTGAACACATTTCTTCTGACTGCCAGCTTCCCCCACCGTCCTCCACCCCAGCCTGTCTAATCAACAACAAACCACATGTCAGACTCCTGTTTGCCCTTTGCCTGTGCTTCAAACACATCTCAACTACTTTCTGACCTTATTGATCACCCTTCCAACCATAATAAATGCATTTATGGACAATAATGTTCTACCATCAAATAAATACCTCTCTTTCTGCCATTATCTTACTGTGTTTCAAGTGAATGCTGTTATCTCCCTGCCAGAATGAAAGGTTCTGAGGGGAAGAACCAAGTTTTTACAGGTGTGCAAATGTCCAGCCTTGGTAGACAGCAAATCTTCCTCATGTGCTAAACCAAGTAGCCATTAAAGCCACACCCCTATGGCTTTTGTTCCAGGAGCTATCTACTCAAAGGGTCAGGAGTCATTTTCATAAAGACATTTTAAGTTCTTCACTTCATGACCAGAAGCCACTTAAAAACTAATAAATAATCAACATTCTAATTGAAGAAACTATGTCAAACTTACCATCTTAGACAAATAAAGCAAGAATGAATGTAACAAGAAAAGTATGCTGTCCAAAAGGGTGGCATCTTCTGGCTCTTCCACATTTATCTCTAGTTGGTTTTCTGTATCAGCAGCATCAACAGGAGTACCTTCTGTTATAAGTAGCTCTAAAATTGAAAGGGGAAATGGCTATTTTATTTTATGCTATAGAATAAGAATTGTCTCTCTTCAGTTTCAATATTCATTGAGTATTTCACTAAATATATGAGTCACAGTGCCTGGAATATGTGGCTCTCCTAAAGACAATTAACACAGAGAAGAAAACTTCAAAATCCTAATTAGAGCTGTCAGACCCTTCAATTATAAAATGAACAATCTCCAGTCTACTCTCCACTACTTCCATGGCCATACAACTGCTACCAGAACAATATTTACTCAAGGAAAATTTTTAAACCAGAGATATATAAACAGGGTCACATTCAAAAAATATGGATTTAGTGCTGGTGAAACTTGTGTTTAAAATTTTAGGAAAGCTGAAAGAGAGGGAATCTTGGTTTGCAGATTTGCAGGTGGAATGAGCCAAGGCTTAACACAGTATCTGGCACCTGGCAGAGATACTCAACAATTATTTATTGAATGGACAGATGACAGCTATTTAAAAAGAACACAGTAATACCAAGAGAGACTAAAGGGAATTGGGTACAGACCTGCATTGAGGCTCTGTGAATGAGGTAGAATTCCAGTTAGACCTGAGAGCTTGTAGGGGTGGAATTTCAGTATGAGTTACATGAGCCTGGGGTATGTTTGATAAAACAGCAGGAGTCCAACATGCAGTTATTAAGAAGTTGGACCAGTTGCCTCTAAGGTCTTTCTCAACCCTGAGATTCTATTCACTACTATATTTTTAAGCTTTTGCCTAATTTTTATTTAGTTTTTGATGGACCTTTATTTTATTTATTTGTATGCAGTGCTGAGAATCAAACCCAGTGCCTCATATGTTAGACAAGCGCTCTACCACTGAGCTACAACCCCAGACCCTCCATTCACTATTGGTCTATGAATTTGACTGCTGGTGAAGTCTGCCCCATTGGCTCAGCATCTCAGCACCTGAGACACATTAAATGACATTTGGGAAGATTTTCCTATTAAAGGTCATTGACATCATTTTGTGGTGGAACCTAAAAGTCCAGGGAAATAATTCATTCTTAATTTTGTAAGCCAAGTTATCCCTAATCTTGAAAGTTTTGGAGCATGAAAATAACAAATCTTAATGGTGCGTGATTCATTTTCAGAACCTTATGGAGTTAAAGACAGTTCAGAAGTCAGTAGTGTTCATATATGGATGCAATGTCTTCTGGAAAATGGGAGAACTGATATGTTATTCCTTCTCACATTAACTGAATCCCCCCCCTACTATGAGTTCTCCTACACTCTGTGTGTGCAAATGGTGGGGGGGTTCAGATCAGTGCTGCCAAGCCCTGCACTGGTGCAGGATAATGCTTATAGCTATGCTTACAGACCAGAACCTTTAAAAACACAAAATACAGTAATTACGGCTTTATAGCACCATACTGGATGGATAAAATAAAACAATTAGTCATCATCTAATTTACTGATAAAATGAGAGTGAGCAACACAAAAGTAGAATGCTGTTGATGCCATTATTGGGGATTTTTTTGAAAAATTGTTTCTCATCTCCCGAGGCTCTATCACTCCTGCGCCCCACCCGTCATCCTGGGACCCCCTAGCCCAGCCCACGGGGCTGGGGACCGGGGGATCGGAGCCCCCGCGGAGACCCGGGCGGGGCGGGCCCGCCCGCCTGCGCACTCACTGCTGCATTCCTCATCTGCACAGAGTTTGTGCTTCGACAAGCGCTGGCCGGTGATCAGGTCCCGTTGGCCCGGCACTCGCCGGGCCGGCCACAGCACGAACAGACAGAAGAGCAGCAGTGGCGCCACAACCATGTTGTGGTCACCTCGGGGAGCCGGTGACCCGGTGGAGTAGGCTGCAGCGGGCGGCGCCAGAGGCCGGCGTCAGGGGGCGGGTGGGTAGCAAAGCACGGAGGGGTGGTGCCCGGGAAGGCTTAAGCCTTTCCCGGGTGACCCGTCAGCAGGGATATCTGGGGGTCGATCCACAGACTCTACTGGAGAACTGCACGGAGCTGGAGCTCCGTCCTTCTCTAGTGGAGACCTTCTCCTCAACTGAAGACCTTCTCCTCTAGTCGCTGCCTTGGCAACTAGGACTCTCCTTCTCGACCAATCACCTGCCTTTGCTTCTGTGCCCTCACAAGCGACCCTCCGCATGATTCTAGTCATCACCCACCCATCCCCCCCCTCCGCCAACTGGCCCTTTCTGGCTTTCCTCAATGTCTCATTTCTGGTCCACCCTGAACTAGCCCACTCCACCATCACTCCCATCCCTCATTCCTGGTCTGGTACCTCCTTTTCTGAACTACCAAATCCCACCCCTGACTTGTCACAGCTAATCTATGGTTCCAGGCTCCCTCCCCTTCAAACTCCTAGAGGTTCCTTGAAGCCCCACCCCAAGATCCCTCTGATTAGGAAAGGGGAAGGTGAATGGAACTGTGAGTGAGGGTGTAAACTGGAGACAGTGGCCTGCTTTATTTTTTAAGGCAGGGACAGATGGGGGCAGAGAGATGGACATTAGTCTTTGGGCTAAGATCTTAAGATTCTTATCTTTATCCATAAGGGAAGAAATCATTTAATTCAACAGCATATTTTTAACTTTCATTTTGTGCTACCATTCATGCCAGACGCTGGACAAAGTCCTAGCATGGTGTGGGAGTGGATGAAAATCAAAAGACAAGATATCTGGTCCTGGTCCAAAAAAGTCCACAACGTAGTGGGAACCAACTGACAAAACTGATTGTCAGAGAAGAAAGCTAGTAGCTAACATTTCTTGAACGCTTTCTTTATGTCCAGTTGTTATTCTGAAGGTTTTATACATATCAATTAATTTAATCTTCATAACAATAGTACCTTACAGTAGTAGTAGGTCCTATTCCAATCCTTATTTTAGAGTAAATTGAGGCAGTCACACATCCAGTGAGTAATGGAGCTAAGTTTCAAGCCAAAGGAGTAGACTCCTTTTCATCACAACCTATCAACTAACAAGCAATTGTTGTACTTTCTGACAAGAGGAGCAAAATCTGATTTAAATCATAATATAGCTGAATTACTGATATGTACAGTTAACAGGGGGAAGGCACAAGCTAGCCAGCCCAAGGAAGAGTGTCTGTAATGCTCCCATCCTGGGTGGAGCCATTCTCGTTTGTCTGTGACCAAGGGCTTGTTACTATAGTCTCTGCTAAGGTTATTCATCAACCTCCAACAATGAACCCAACAGTTGTTTCCCCAAATTAACTGAATCTTTAAAATTTAGAGAAAAAAATCTAGTCCACCATGTTCATAATGTTAAATAAAGAAAACGATGGAAAAAAGGTGTGCATAAACATTTGTCTACAGGGGCCATGAGAGGTCCCGGTTGGTCCAGTGTACTTCTGCGCTTTCTGGAGAACCAGTGGATCATAGAGAGAAACTGTCTATCTGAGTCATTCTTCATTTCTTTTCTACCATGTATTTATTATGTTATAAAATGTATCTAGTAGGCATCTCTAACAACATGTTGAAAACTGAACTCATTTTTCTCTCAAAATCTGCTCCTTTCAGTCTTCCCTATCTCAGAAATAAGAATGACAATTTATTCCCATTATCCAGGTGCTCAAAGCCCAAAACTTACAAACCATCTTTGATCTCTTTTCTCTCACATTCCAACTCCATTCCATTAGACAATATTATGTCTTTATTTTTACATTTTTATTGAGATATAGTTGACCTACAATAAATTGCACATTTAAGGTGTACAATTTGATAAGTTTTGACATGAATATACCTATGAGACTAACACCAAAATCAAAAGAGTATTTCATCCTTCTTTGTAATCCCTCCCCTCTCCTTTTCTGGGCTGTCTCCAAACATCTCCTGTCGTTATAGATTGTTTTGCATTTTCTAGAATTTGATATAAATTATATAGCATTTTATTTATTTATTTTTCTGACTTCCTTCTTTCCAAATAAGCATTTGAAACATGCCCAGAATCTGACCACTCCTCTGCATCTGCTAAGCCAATATACAGGCCAAACCCACATCATAAGTCACCTTAATGATTCCCATAGCCTTCTTCTGTCCTTGCTTCTGCCCTCATTTTCCCCAATATCTATTGTCCTGATGGCAACTAGAGTGATATTCTTAAATATAAATTTGATCGTGTCTCTCTGCTCAAAATCTTCCTATAGCTTCCCATTTCCAAATAAAAGGCAATGACTTTAGCCAGTCCTGGTCATACTCATCTGTAATCCCAGCAGCTCAGGAGGCTGTCAGGAGGATCCTGAGTTCAAAGCCAGCCTCAGAAATGTAGTGAGTCCCTAAGCAACTCAGTTAGACCCTATCTCTAAATAAAATATTTTAAAAAGGACTGTGGGTGTTGCTCATTGTTTAAGTGCCCCTGGGGGTTCAATCTCTGTTATCAGGAAAAAAAAAGGAAAAAAAGCCATGACTTTATTATGGACTGCCCTGCCTTAGTATGGACTGTTCTTATTCAATGTGACTCCCCTCATCCTTTTCTCCCCATTTCCTAACATTCTTCTCTTGTCTGTTAGTTCCATTTAAATACACCAATCCCACCCCTGCTTCAGAGCATTTACACTTGCAACTTTGCCTCAACCTTAACTCCCCAAATCATCTGACTAGCTAACTACCCCCTCACTTTATCATGTCTCTCTAACAGTGGCATTTCATGTGATAAAGGCCTTCTCTGGCCACCCTACACAAAATAGAGCCTCTTGCCATGACTATCAAGCCCATTACCCTGCCTTTCTTTCTCTTCAGACTTGCCTTACCACTTTAGACTTCTCTTACCACTTGCCTTACATTTGTTTATCTACTTGACTGCTCTGACCCAACCTCAAACACAATTTCCAACAGGAGCAGGAAATTAGTTGTTTTGTTCACTACTGTTACATCGGTGACTAGGGAAATGCCTAGAATGTATGAGAGAGTTAACAAATGATTTGTTGGATAAACTCATGGTTCCAATAATATTATAAATATACTACACTATTAAACACATATATTAACTATTAAGCCCCCATATATAAATAGTACTGAGAGGAAATAAGCTATGAGAACAAGGCATACATCCACACTGGGACTTGTGCACAACTATTCATGGTGGTTTTATTTGTAATAGTCAAAAAATACCCAGTGTTGGACTGTGGGAACATGTCTGTCTTACATGCATCAGAACCCTTATACTCATATTAACCATATAGTAGGCATTGGATTACTAACTATTACATGAATGTAGAGATTGATTTTTTTTTACTGTTAATAGAGCTTCTCTTTTATTAAATATAACAGACAAAAGAAAATCACGTATAGCACAATGAATTATCACAAAGTAAACATATCCACTGAACCCTAACCCAGGTCAAGAAATTGGACATCAAATGCACCTTCATGAGCCCTTTCTCATTGCTCCCCTAATTATTCCCTCCGCTCCCCCAGAGTTAGGCACTATTTTAACTTCTAATAACAAGGATTAGTTTTGCCTGTTTTGTTACTTTATATAGTGTAATCATACACATGTGTTCTTTGGTATGCGGCTTTTTTAGCTCCATATGTATTTTTATAAGATTTATCCAAGTTGTTGAATGTGAATGTACTTCTTATTTTCATTGCTTAATAATTGTCCACTGTATAAATATAACCTGGTTTACTTAAAAAAATCCCCAATGTATATCAATAGGAAAATAGATAATAAATTTTGGAAACATACTTAGCAAGAATAAAGAACTATTGATAATAGCAAAAACAGAGAGATTCTGAATGAAATAAACTAGACAAAAAGTAATATGCATTGAAAATTCTTTTTTTTTGTATTCCCTAGTACAAATATCCAGGGGTGCTCCACTGCTGAGCTACATCCCCAGCCCTTTTTATTTTATTTATTCATTTATTATTAATTTTTTTTTGCTATCAGAGATGGAACTCTTGGTAACTCAACCACTGAGCCACATCCCCAGCCCTCTTTTGTATTTTATTTAGAGATAGGTACCAATGAGTTACTCAGGGCCTCGTTAAGTTGCTAAGGTTGGCTTTGAAATCCCAATTCTCCTGTTTCACCATTCTGAGCTGCTGGGATTACAGGTGTGTGCCACCATGCCCAGATTAGTTTTTATTTTGAAACAGAGTCTGGCTCAGTTCCCCAAGTTTACCTCAAACTTTCGATCCTCCAGCCTCAGCCTCCTGAATATCTGGGATTACAGACTCTGCCACCACCTTCCAGCAGATTCAGTTATATTTAAATGAAAAAGTTATAAACCAGGTGAATCCTAGTAAAGGTCTTAGTAAAAAAATAATAAAAATAAAAGCACTATGCTTGGTCACAATATGGTAAGTCAGAAAATGACAACAAATATCCATTTTCTGTCAGGTTGACCAGAACAGTATCATTTCTCAATGGATTTCAAAGGGTCTCCTTCCTTCTTTCCCTGCCCTCCCTCCTTCCCTCCCTCCCTTCCTTCCTTCCTTCCTTTCTGAGTTTTGGCGTGTATGTGTGTGTGTGTGTGTGTGTGTATGTGTATGTGTGTGTGTGTGTGTGTGTGTGTGTGTGTGTGTACATCATCTTCTGTGCCAGTGTAAGAGGTTTAGGCAATGGATCAACCTTTACACCTGTGCCGAAGGACCCCAATCTTGGATCTATCTCCAAGGGTGGAGGTGACTCTAGATCCTCATTATAATCTCAAGAATGGGAACTCCTAAAAAATAAACAGGTCTTTCTTGGTAATACCAGTTTCCTCCTTGGTAAAAGTTAGTGTAGTGGGAGGGTGGCAAGGGCCCTACCCTGCCACAAAATAAATGCTAAAATGTATTTTGGTACAAATTGTAAACACTAAAGAGTTAAAAGTAAAAGATGAGTCTTGGGATTTGAGCTAGACCTGGATAAGTACATAGGATTCAGATTCTAAAAAGAGAATAAAAGGCAAGTGAATTAAACAGCATAAGAAAGACTCAGCAGAAAGAAGTATGTTTAAAGAAAGTAAGGACACCTCATTTTGCTAAGAGGAAAGGATTCTATAAAGGATGACATATTTGTGTGCTTAGGTCAGATTATGAAATTCCTTGAAAATCAAGCATAAAGATTTAGACTTAATACAATAAAAATGCATATAATATTAGACTTTAAGTAAAGGGATCATATAACTTAAGTGGAATTTAAACAAGTATCTTGTCCTTAAATCCAGGGAAGATGGAGGTTTAGGCTGGGCATGACCAGTAGGGCTGAGGCACTCCCCACAATTAAAAAGTCATGTTGAAGTGTACTCTACTAATGGAAGTGAGTCATATACAAGGCAAGGTCTTCTGCCAGCATCTACTGTTTGTCTAGCCCTGACAAATATTATTCCACTTTCAACTGTACAAAGAAAGAAACTCAAACATCTGAAATTGCCACTAATATATGGCATGTATATGAGTTCCTGTTTCTGGTTCTGCCTAATTTACCTTGGCATTCTTTTCACGGAGGTCAAATATTTGGTGTGTTGAAATAAATGCAGAACAGATATTGGGGACTTGTGGCCTGCACATCTCAATTTCCACAGTGCTCTGTTGAGCTTTATCCATTTAGTTTTCAGAAATATAAATTACTTCCTTACCAGAACAGCAGCAGAAGTAAGGAATATAGCCAAAAAGATTGTAGTAAGAGTCAGAAGTCTAATTATGTGACTATAGGGAAATCATTAACTTTTCTGAGTCTCAGATATTTCATCTATACAAATATGGGTCAAAGTTAAAATTTTATAATTCATTTTTTAAGAAGAAAATGAAATAATATATGAAAGATTGCCCATTTATGTGGTTTAAATAATTAAACAGCAAAACCCTGGCGGTTACAGCCAATATAGACAATTGACAAAGCAACAAAAGTCTTGGCAATAAATGCTTTCATCACTAAGGAGACATTTTTAGATAGTGCCTACTCTGGAAACTGTTCTCTTCTCACTGAAACAAAGTAAGGCTGATAACATCCTCCCAAAGTGTGCTTGGAAGATCACATGCACCTCTTGGAGGAGACAGGGAGACTGGAGGAGAAAATATGTTCTTCGGGATAACATATAGTCTTCCAGAGCATACACTGAAGCAAAGCAAACCCTCCTGAATCTTCAGCATTTTAACTGATGCATGCAGTGTAAAATTAGAAACAGGACCATAAACACTATTATGAAGACTATACTCAGTGGGGGACACTGAACAAACATATATGGGAAAGTAAGTTCTCTGTGATTAGTATGAAAGCTCAGTCTTACCCAAATCCACATGAAATTTGAAATGGTTTGGAATACATAAGAGGATCAGTGAATGACATCAAATGCAAATGATGAAATAGAGAATCTGAACATGATCTTTCTCTTATTTCTCACTGATCCCTTAGAACCACCAATAGAAATATAATATTAACTCTACATGTAAATTAAGTTTTCTAGAAGCCCTTAGAACCACCAATAGAAATATAAACTCTACATGTAAATTAAATTTTCTAGAAGTTATATTTTAAAAAATAGGACAGATGAGCTTCATTTAATAATACATTTTACATAATTCAATATATTCAAAATGTCATCCTTTTAACTTGTAATCAAAATAAAAACATAACTGTTATTTTACATTCTTCATAATAAGTCTTTGATATCTGACTTATGGCACATCTCAGTTCAAACTGGGCACATTTAAAGACAGTCACAGCATAAGAAAGTAGGGATTGTAAATTAACACTAGGCCATATCATATACTTGCACTTATTTTAAAGAAAAGCCAACTTTAATAGTATGTTTTAGGTTTTAAAATATTTTTGGCCAACCTCTGTTGGTACTTACGCAGAAGTGAGAAAAGATGATTGAAGGTATCTCAACATCCCTCTTTTTTTTTTTTTTTCACTCAGAGTTTAAGATTTCTGTTGCAATAGCTAGGGATTGCATTGTAATTTCAGATGAATCTCAAGTCTGTAATCAAAAAGTGTAAGTCATCATTAGGTTCCTACACTTGTCATTCTTTTATTATTTTTCGTTGTTATCTTAAATATATTTACTTCTTGACAAACATAAAGAAATAAAGAATTATATTTAAATGGATAATAAAACAATTTGACTGCATAAAATCCCTTTTCGTTTTAGGTAGACCTACTGGTACAAACAAATCACTTGGGTGGTCTATTTTTCTTTGGTAACAGGGATTGAACTCAAGGGCTCTAGACCACTGAATCACATCTCCAGCCCTATTTTGTATTTTATTTAGAGATAAGGTCTCACTGAATTGTTTAGGGCCTTACTTTTGCTGAGGCTGGCTTTGAACTCACGATCCTCCTGCCTCAGCCTCCAGAGCCACTGGGATTACAGGCATGCAGCACTGCACCCGGCACCTGCTCTGTTCTCTTACTTAACTGCAACTGTGTTTTCCTTGGTAGATTACTTCTTTGCACCAGGGTTTCTTGATAGAACTCTATTGGTACTTTGGTTTGGACTGTTCCTACTAGCTGAAGGTTATATACTATCTATGGGCCTGGCCAAAATATGTTAGTAGTTTCCTCAGTCATGGTGAAACAACAACAAAATGCCCCCAGGCATTTCTAAACTTCTCTTGATAAGACTAGTATCACTCTCCCAGTTTGAGAGTCACTGGTTGAAACGTTAGTTAAACTCTGATCATTGAACAAAGCACCTTTAGTTGTAAGTATCCTATATTTTGTAGTTTGCAAGTATTCTGTATTTTGTAATTTCTCTTATCAGCTAAAAAGAAAGGATTATAAAATCAACATTTAAGGCCAGGCTTCATGATGCACACTGTGATCCCAGTGGCTCTGGAGGCTGAGGCAGGAGGATCTTGAGTTCAGAGTCACCCTCAGCAATTTAGCAAGGCCTTAAGTAATTTATGGATTTCCTATCTCAAAATAAAAAAAAATGTAAAAAAGGGCTGGTGATGTGGATCAGTGGTTAAGCACCTAGATTCAATCCCCTGTGCCCATCCTCCACAAATCAACATTTTAAAAACCACAATCACTAAAACATCAAAGAAACTCAAAGGCCCTTGTAAACACAACTGACTTTGCTTCAAAGGTTTTTTGCTTTTTGTTTTCCACTTCAAGTTAACACTACCTTTAAAAAAAATCACATTTTTGAATTTATTTTTTCTGACCTCTAAGAGGGATCTTACATTTTTCTACTTCCCTTTCCAAGACTATTTCCTATTTTGCACTGTGTAATCTTGAATTTAAATCTGAATTAGTTGCATTGATTTTCCCTTAATAGTCAAATTATGATACAATTTGAATTATTGAAATGCATATGGAGGGGTTTCTTTTATTTTTAATGAAAACTCATGTTTTTAAAATTAGCACCTAGGGGACTATAGGTGGAGAATTAATATGTAGAGTCATCAGCATGATAATTGTAATTAAATAAACACAAATCAGTTCATCACATCTAGATGCATCGGAGTCAACTGTAAATAATCAATTAGGAGGAAAAAGGTCTTGAAGGCAATTAGAAAAAAGTGGTGTGTTATGCATTGGTAAAAATGACTAAAATGATAGCTGACTTCTTATCAGAAATGAGAGGTTAAAGTTAATGGAAAGGTTTAAGGTGCTAGAAGACAAAAACTGCTAATCCAGGATAAATACTCTTCAAAACCGAAAGCAGAATAGACATTTTCAAATAAATAAAAAGTAAGAAAATTCAATACCAATAGATTTTTACTATTAACAATGCTAAAAGAACCTCTTCAGGATAAAAGGAGATGATCCATCAGGTAGAAACAGATGCACTGTGTGTTTTAGTTCACTGTGTAATAAACTTAATGGTTTAAAATTAAAATTCTTTGTTATTTCTCCTTATTCTATGATTTGGCTTTACACAACCTGATGGGTCCTTTGCTCTAGGTATTTATTACTGCTTATGTGGTTTCCTTTAGCAGGGATTGTTTAACCAAAGGTAGAACTGACAAAATAGCTTTGTTTACATGTCTGCTACTTGAACCCCAGGGTACATTGTGGTGAGCCGTTTCTGTGAACTGTGGCCTCCATTACAAGATGGCGCTGGTTTCCCCTGTAGTCTGTGACAAACAACTCCTTATCAGAATGAGTTAGCACGCTGTGACTTGGCACCCTATGAGAAAAGTCCACGTGGCAGTTGTGCATTGGGGCTTTATCTGCTTTATTAAGGCTGGGGCACACGGGAGGAGTGTTCGAGAGAGAAACAAGCTAAAAGACATGTCTAAACAAAGGCCTGAATAAACTGCTGAAGGAAGAATCCTGTGTCGTGTTTCCTTTGCTGGTGAGGGGACGCGGCAGTACATTTCTTCTCATCCTTCAACATAGATTTGCCTGACGTGCTCCTAAACAATGAGTCCCATCTGCTTGTCCTAATTTTTCTTCACAGAATCTTAATCTTTCTCAACAAGGCTATTGAGGTGCACAATCCCAGAAGGTACTCAATAGCTCCTAGGTTCGAGGGTGTGTTGGTTACACAGGGTAGTGTCTAGTACTCACAAATGTTTAGTATAATACAAGTCTAGATTTCCCTACTGACTGATTTTTATTTTGTTTAGATCTTTTTAAAAAACATACCGTTCCCTTCTATAGAATAACCTAAAAATGATGTGTGGATGGTAGTATTTTTCACCATACACGTGTATTCCACATTTAAAATATCATAAACGATAAGATAGGAAGATAAAAAGAAATCAGAGACCTACATTTATCCTTCCTACCAGACTAGAATATAAAGGGACATACCAAAGCTATTAAGTTTCTGGATCCAGGTAGCTAATTTGGGTTCCACTTCTTTAAGCTCACTCAAAACATGAAGAAATACCCTTGTCTTTATTCTTTTCTTGAATCAAGTGATGAATGACATAGTCCACTGCTTCATTGAGGAAATTTCTGCTAGAAAAACACGTTGTATAGTCTTCTGTGCTCAGAACTTTCCAAGAGAGCAATTCTTTGAGAATTGGAAGGGTTCAGTATACCCGATTTAATCTTGTCTGCATACTGCTTTATGCACTGCAGCATTCTGTCATCAATGAACTGACAATTCTGACTACTGTCTACAGTTTCTAGGAATAAATAACAAAGGTTAAAGTGATAAATTATACTAATTTGCAATGGCATAACTTATAAAGAAATAACGTAACATATTAAATCATAAGATACAATTAAGATTGATTGCTTTATTTTACATAGACAACTCAAGAAACTTTAAATTAGGAATATAAATATTTAACAATACTTCTATATTCTCTTCATTTCACACCATTCATGTAATAGCATCTAAAATTTTATTTCCTCTAAAATAGTTTTTTTCCCTCAACAATCCCAACCCAATCTCATCAACTCCAAAATATTTTTAGTTCTTAAACATGCAAAGTTAAAATACATTCACAAAGTTAAAATACATTTTTCAGTAGCAAAGATAATTATGATCAATCTGTAAAACAGTACTGGTATATTAGATAAAAAAAAGTCAGCAAGTGGTAACTATTTCATTTTGGAAATCCAGGCACAATGTAGAAAACTGAGAAAACTTACTTCAACTTAAAACTAAAAATAAATATACTGGTTAAGATGTATACAGGAATAGTAAAATCACCTATGAGACATCCCCATGTTATTAGAGAATGAAAATACAAGCTGGGCAAGGCAATCTCTATGATACCTTTTATGAACTGCCTCTTTATTTGAACTATTCCAGACAACTAGTAGTTAATTTACAGTTCAAAATTTTGGAACTTAAATTCACATGGCAGACTGTACAATGCACTGTCAAACATACAATATGCAGGTCAGATATTATGTTCCAATTCAGTTTGAAGAAGAGGAAACAGACACAGTTTGCCTAGAGTTAGCAGGACAGCATGTGAATCACTGTGTACTGCTTCTAAAATGATATTCTTCACACCAATCCCTTCACTATCTAAGAATAATAGAAGACAAAGATGCTAACTTAATTCTATATTTTAGTGATAGTATGAAAATACTAACTGAAATCTATACTTCAATTAAATAATAATATGAGCCTTATAATTCTGTATTTGTACGGTTAAGCAAATGCATACTATTCTTATCATGTTTGGACTTCTGCATATCTTTCTGTTCTTCGTTTTTTGGGTGGATTACTTTCTCTTAAGTCCTCTTCCATTCTTTCTTGTGCTAATTTTTTTGCTTCTTGTTTTTGGATCTTTCTTTTCAATTTTTTGTCTTCTTTCAGTCTTAGCTTCACTAGGCTGATAAACATTTACAATTAGTGATAATTTACCTTTGTTAATTGCTCAATGAACTACTTTCTGTTGCCTACTATAGAAAACATTCTCCAAGCAATAGGCTGTGACTTTTAATTAAGAAAGCTATGTATAATTTGTATAGATGTTATTTCCATGTACATAATGTATATAAATTACTTCCATGTATATAACATATATAAATTATTTCCACATATATAATGTATATAAATTGCTGTGTAGGGTAAATAAGAATAGTGCACGTACTCTGCAAGCAAGATCCCATGATAAAATATTATTTTCACCCCAATAACAATATGAGAATTTGGTTGATTTGGTTACACTGATTCTTTTTCAACAAATAATTCTATACATCTTTTCTTTTGGTTTTCTTGGTCACAAATTATAAGAAAAAAAAATCACTTTTTAGGATGAAAAACAAGAAGCAGGACCAAAAAGAAAAAAGGACTGGAATTATTTGATCTGAACAGAAAGAGACAGAGGTGAATAATTTTGACAATACACTAAGTATTTCAAGGTAAGAAATAGTCATTGGTTCAAAACGTTTGGTGGAGAAACATAAAAAAGCAAAAATGCTTTTGAAATTAAAAGCCAAAAGCTAACTATATAATTTTTGTTAAATGCCAAATCTGTTGATAAGTAATTTCACAACATGAAATGTTATAATTTTACTTACAAGTTCAACCACTAAATAGTGACTTTTTCTAATTTTCAGTATTTAATCATTCTAAAGCTAGTTCTGTTTTAAATATCCATAAAAATAATTTTTAAAATACTTATTTATATATGTGTGCACAGCCAATTTTTAAAAATAGCACAATTTAGAAATCTGGATTTAACAGAGTTATAGACTAAGAGACAATATAAAAACTACTGATTGATTGTTAAAAATCTTACCTAGAACATTTCTGTGTCAGAATAGGTCTTGGAGGAACCTTTTCTTTTATGACCTTGTGTTCAAACTTTAAATAAAACAAAGACATCCAAAATTTGTCTCATACTCCCATGACATAAAGCACAAAACCACAAATAACAAATATTTCAGAAGCACACACAATGTTCAATTTGATAGAACAGTGATGATGTTTTGACCCAGACAAAAGCCCAGAAAGCTTTAGCAAAATAATTTACTGAAAAGAGGAACAAGAGAGTAGACACCGCTTTATGAAGAAACTTTAAATAATTAAGGGTAAGCAGAAGATCCAATAAATTATATATATTATAATTACCCACTCCTGCCACATTCAGATGGTGAAGTTAAAGGTAATCCCTCAAGGCACTCTTCCCCTTCTCTAAAACCCACACCTCCACCACTACCCCTTTTGGGGTATTAATAAAATGGAAGTTGTCAAAAAGAGTAAAACCAAAATATAAAAAGTGTGCTTTTCCTAGGAGGAAATAAAAGAATGTGAAAATGCTTCACTGCAATGCATGTCCTAATATTTATTTTCTTAAATGATATAACTTTTTTTTCTTACAAAAGACAAGATTCAAATCACACAACTTCCTCAACCTTAAAACATTTTAACAGGTGTAAACATTTTGGTTACAAACTTAATAAAATTTCTCCTTTATTAGATACTTACTTCACATTTAACTTGACCACCACTGCTGAAGATGATAATCTTAGAAATGATACCTTCACAGTCAGGGGTAAGACAAACTCCTTGTAGAAAATCCTATTTGATTTAAAAGAAGAAGAATGTTATGTGTAGGAGGGATAAATCTATGCATGTATACCATTTTTTTAAACTTCGTTTTTAGCTGTAGATGGACACAATACCTTTATTTTATTTATTTATTTATTTTTGTGTGGTGCTGAGGATCGAACCCAGTGTCTTACACATGCTAGGTGGGTACTCTACCACTGAGGCACAATCCCAGCCCCAACACATGTACTATTTTAACCACAAAGTACATTCAAAACATACTATGAAATTTCCTTTAGGGAGGCAATGAAAGTGCCTGATTGCTGCCATTTCAGAGCCTTCTTATAAGACTGTATCCACACGTATGAGGCAGACCTGTCCCTGTGACTTGCTTTGTGGTAAAGGAAGTCAAACTGCCATAGCATACACCAGGTCTAAATGAGCACTCTAGGAAACACAGTGTGAACTGGCTATTGTTCTTTTCCCTCTGTTACAGAAACATGTTCCAAAAAAGTACAACTTGGATTTGGAAATAAAGAACATGGCCACAGAGAATAGACCCAGCTGCAGCTCAACCCTGGCCAACAACTACAAAACTTCAGGACAAGTAATATAACCAAGAAAAGACCTTCTCATTGTTAGCCACAAAATATTTTGGTTGTATATTACTTCAGCATATCATAGTGAAAGCTGACTAATTAATAGAAGGTATTTAGAATTCTGAAAATGGTTAAGACAACTAATGGAGAGTACATAGCTTACAACACTCAATGTAAGTAAACAGACAGTAGAAGTGGCTCCAGGGTTACAGTTATATCTCTAGCTATCTATGTGAAAATTAGTTTCTACCAAAATTAAATAATTCCAACTGCTAAAAGACACCTAATATAATCACATTTTTTTTCCCACTAGGGATAATGGTTTGCATAGGGCTATATAGTATTAAAAAAGGCGCTTTTTTTAAGTCCACAGATTATATAGATCAGAAATAAACATTGTAACAAGAAAGTAAGACTGTAAAATTGTGCCCTCTTCCAAAGTATTCTAACTAATGGATTAAAACTAATCATTATATTGATAATAAGAATAAACCCCTGAGAAATGGCAGTATAAAATTTAAGTTAATTTATTAGGACAAATTACCTTAACCAATTTTGGTAAAAAACTAAAATGTTGGAACCTTAATTCTACATCAACGCTTTCAATCAATGATGAGCTAAATTGTCAGTGCATAATTTAAGATTTGTATTTTAAAACAAGAAAAAATTAAATTTTTATTTCTGATTATAACATCACAATACAAAAGTTAAATAATTTTTTAAAGGCCTCTAAAGTTACTCCCTTCATACTTGTATAAAATTTAAAAACTCATTTTCCACTTTATTGTTAAAATCATAACTTAAAACTTTCTAATGAAGTCTAGAATCCTCAAGAAGGGATTTATATTCACTTGAAGACTTTTTAAATATGTATATTGAATGTTTTTTTAAACATTCAATATACATATTTTAAAAATCCAGACAATCTTTATTGCGGCTTACCTTGTCAATTTTATCATTAAAGGTGGTTGTTTTTAACTTCTTCCAGCAGTTCATGTGAAATTCTATTTTACAATACTGGCAACAGCTGATTCGTATAAAACCCTGGATTTCAAAACATTTTAATTCACATTTTAAAGATGTCTATGCACATACACTTACTCATTCCCTCATAGCACACATATTAAGATAAAAAGAACTGTTGCATTCACTTGGCAGATATAACTAGATAATCTATCTCCTTGAAGAGGGATAAAATACTCTGTACTACAAAATGCTGAGTTCTATAGATACAGAACTTGGCAAAAATCTTCATTTCCACAGCTGACATCTGCATTATCCTTTACAGAATATCAAATATCTTAACAAACATTTCATCTGATCTACTAATCTAAGAGTAGGACAGTTATCTTCTTGAATAAACCAAAAACTTAATCACTTAATTAAGCACAAGTTAGTTTTTTTGGGTTTAATTCAGTGATTGCACTGGCCTTTATATTCTTGGACTCAATTTTTACAAGGCATTAGAAATCCAACAAATCATAGGTAACAATCTCACTTTGTTTCCTATGTTCCTAAGGAAGAGGCAGTTACATGAAACATGGCTAGAGGAGGAAATGAAATTAGCTAGCCTGTCATCTATGGTCACCACACCAGCCCTAAACATTTATTTCAGTGGCCCTGGCTTCCCATGTGAGATGACCTAAAAAAATCCAGGGTAAGGGGCAGGCAAGGTGACAACTTGGGTGCCTCCAATTACAGAATTTATTCTGGATTCATTTTTAAGGCATGACTTTGCAAGTTACTGTTCCATTTTACATTTCATTTTTTACCTTAATGTCTGGATCAGTTATGTATATCTGGATTTTGGAATATCCACAACACTTCTGATAGCAACAAATAGCATCTGGCACTGGAGGGAACCTGCATTCTTCAACAAATTTCTCTAACAGCATCTAAAGCAAAATAAGCAAATCTGATAGTATCACAAAACTGATTTGTCAATAAAAAATGCTTGTGATTCCTCTTGCCATCAAAACATTTTCAGCATAGAAATGAATGTTTTTACCCAGGACAAATTATATGTATACAACTTTTAAAGATTTTCCTTTTAAAAGGAAGCTGATACAAAGATATGTAAACAAAGAGAAATGAACAAAATTCTTGTTTTTAGAATTTCAGTCAGAATCAAAATCTTGTCCTCTGTTATCATCAAAACTGGTTTTGTAATTTATAGTTTTTAGAAATCTCCTTTAAGAATCAAGAGGGAAGCTGGGTATAATGGCGCATGCCTGTAATCCCAGTGATTTAGGAGGTTGGGGCAGGAGAATCACAAGTTCAAGGCTAGTCTTATCATCTTAGGCCCTAAGCAACTTAGCAAGAACCTGTCTCAAGATAATACACAAAAAGGGCTGGGAATGGCTCAGTGGTAAAATATCTCTGGGTTCACTGCCCAGAAACCAGGAAAAAAAAAAGGAAAGAATTAAGAGAAATCAAACAATTAAGATAAAATAAGCCTTAGGGCAAGCCTGAAAATCCTATGATTCATCTCTTTCTCAATGTAACTTGACCTAAAATCCTAACACTCCCATTCATCTATCTCTGCCACATGTATTTGTTAATACTCTAGAGAATTAGAAGCCCCCAAGAGACTAACACCATGCTTTCAGTACTGGTTTTTTGTTGTCAATAACTTGTATATCTCCATCCCAATATGGTATAATGAGAGGAAAATCTAATAATCTCTGTGCTTTATTTTTCTGTATCAGCTTTGTTGATACAAATATAATAAAACTTACATAAGAGTACAGTTCAGTGGCTTTTAATATATCCAAAATGTTGTACAACCATCACCAATCTAAATTTAGCTCATTTTCATCATCCAACAAGGAACTCAATACCATTAGCAGTTCCTCATCTTTTTCCCCTAATGCCCAGACCTAGACAATCTATTTTCTGTCTTTGTATACAGATTTGCCTATTCTGGATATTTCATATATACAGAATCATACAGCATGTGACCTTTGTGTCTGGCTTCTTTTATTTCGTACAGTGTTCGCAAGATTCATGCATGTTGTATCATATATCAGTACTTATTGTTTATCTATTCATCAGTGGATATTTGGGTTGTTCCCCCTTTGGGGCTATTATGAATTGTGCTGCTATAAACATTCATGTACAAGTTTTGGGGAGAACATGTTTTCCTTTTTTTGTACAAATCTAGGAGTGGAAATGCTGTGTCACATGGTAACCCTATGTTTAACTATTTGAGGAATTGCCAGTCTTGTTGTCCCAAAGCAGCTGCACCATTTTACATTACAACCAGCAAAGTATGAATGTTATAATATTTCCATAACCTTGCCAACACTTAATATCAATGCATATCCTCAGAGTGTGAACCAGTATCTCACTGTGTTTTTATTTGCATTTCCTTAATGGTTAACAATATTGTACTAATGGGTTATCACTATATTTTCTTTGCAGATATGTCTATTATATACTTGTAAATTTGATTATTTGTCTTTTTACTATTAAGTTGTAAAAGTTGGCCCCTGTACTTTTAAAAGCTTCATACAAAAGCAAGTTCTGGTATATGGGACAAAATTTATTAGTTTTTCTAGAATTGGTAAAGCATCCATATGGCTCCAGAAATGACACTAAATTCATAATTCAATTCATAAACTCAGGTACCATCTCAATAATGATATTAATATAATAAAACAGTAATACTGTACCTTCCTCTAAGTACAACCAGTACAGCATCCTGCTTAATAACATATGCTATAATGTCAGAATGCCTGAACTCAAGTTCCAGCTCTACCACTTCCATGATGCTTAACCATGAGCTCATCACTTCACCTATCTAAATTGTAAAATGGAAATGATCATACTACACAATTCTCAAGGCTGCTGTAAGGAAAATGTAATGATGAATGGAAGGTGTGTCACTAGTACCTAGGAAACGTGCATTGAAAGTCATTGTTTCTCTTTCAAGGGAGAATGCATGTCAGGGACTTTGAGGAGAGTACTACTGTCTGTCTTTCAACACCTGCATCACTTAATATAGCTATCAGGGAACATTCTCAAAAACAAACTGTTACCTTTATTTTCTCTGGCTGAGACTCTTCAATAATCACATTACTGGTGGGCCAAGTTAACACTCCTGGAAGACGACAAATCAAAGTTTTTGCTTTCTCAAAATGATTGAGAGCTTCTAGGAATCTAAAATCAGAATTAGGAAAAAAAAGATACTGAAGATGTGATGTGATATTTTCATTTACTACAAGAGTTCGAAAGACCTAGAGCTTCTTGGTAGGAGTACCTTCAATAAAACATCAGATGGAAGCATTCAATGAACACTAAATTTCCTTTAAATAAAACTAAAGTTTATTGCCGCTTGCTATTACAGTTAAATAAACTAAATATAACTGTGTCCTGGCCTTTGGCTTTATCATGGTAAGGTGTGTGCTAGTCCTTTTAAAATGCAACTTTGTTCCATTCAAAAAAAAGATACTGAAGTATTGGATTATGAAGTTAATGAGGGCTTTATTCTCTTTAGACTAAAAAAAGAGATTCCCTGCTTTCTCTAATCTTGAAACTATTTTCTAATTTAAAAACTTATTTTTGCCTATACATATGTAAAGATTCATATGTAGGGCTGGGGTTGTAGCTCAGTGGTAGTAGAGTGCTTGCCTTGCACACGTGAGGCACTAGGTTCGATCCTCAGCACCATATAAAAATAAACAAATAAAAATAAAGTTTTAAAAAAAGCCAATAACTCACTGACAAAAAATTGAAAAAAAATATTTATATGTAGAAAAGCTAGACTACCATCCACCATAAGACAATTATCAATAGCAGGATACAAATGGTACATTACAATGCCAAAAAACAGCTATTAGACTTTTACCTACATCATATTACTTAGGAATTAAAATGTAAATGCCTTTCAACATGGCAAAGACTTTTCAGTTTACCACATTTCCATGATTTTACACATTTATGTTTCTTTCCTGGACCTTGTGAATACCAGCATATCACCGTTGCATTAAACAAGTATGTCCTAACAATTTACACTACACTTTGAAATTAATTTCATTTGCTATTACTATAAAGGTGATTGCTAAATCCTATTTCCCTTGTAACTACTTGATCCTTACAGACCGATTCAAAAGTAACTTCATGAAGTAAAAGAATTTTCTTTAATCTTTAAAAATCTACAAAGAGGTTCCAGGCACACTCTAAGATTGGGTTCCCAAGAATCTCATAAAACTTTCCCTAAAATGTTAGATGAAAATATGAGGAAAATTAAAAATTATAAGAGATATTTCAATCAGTGAACAATTATTTCTTTATAATGTAACCTATGTATATTGAATGCAAGTGGTTGGAAACACAGATTTCTTTTTTTAAAGCCCAAGACACAATACTGTTCCCTAAGGGTCATACAGACAATCTGGGGAGACAAGACTAAGAACAATGCAACATTTAGAGAAAAGTTGTATTTTGAACCTGGAATAAAGATTTCTACTATAATAGAAATTTAGAAAGGTTTTTATGCTTAACTTATGATGTATTTAACATCATGTTAACATGTACCTTTTATTAAAAACACTTTCATACAATTTTTTTGGAAATAGGTGCTTAACATCAAAATGTATAAACCATATTTTAAAGTACTAATTTATATCAATTCAGTCACCATTTATAGATGAAATGTACAAATGGATATTAAATTCTTCATGTTAAATATTACTCACTTTCTTATGAATTACAAAATTAATAATCATCAAGAATTGCACTGATTGATCTTGCTTTAATACTTAATATTGATACTAAGATGTCAGCTCCTCAAAGTAAATCCAATCATAATAGTGTGCCACACATAAGGTAACAAAATAATTCCAGAAAAAGGATCATCATTACATTAAGACTATTTATCAGCCTGGAAATTAATGTCATTTCTACTAACCTGTTTTTTTTTTAAAATATACTTTTCCAATTCCACAATAGGCCAAGCAATCAAGTCCCTCATTGGGGTAGTGTTCAATAATCCTTTTAAACTGGTTTTAAGCTTCAGATAATTCCTTTAATAAAGGTGAGAACAATAATCACTTATGCAAGAAGAAAAATGTTAAAACAGACTTCACCTCAAAGTTGATTCCTTTCGTGTAATATTAAAAAAACTGCATATTAAAAAATTCTTATGGAAAAATTACACTGTCTGCATTTCATTTTCTTAGAAGTTATACAAATTTCCTATAGCTAATCAGATGAACATATGGAAACCCAGGAATTCAACAAATCCAACCTTGCCAAAAATATAAGACAGCCAACTATATAAACGTTTCTTTGTACACACAAAGTGATGGCCTATGCTGGCTAATACTATAAGATGTAAATTCATGATAAAAAAAACACACAAATACAAATACACACATGCACACACATTGTAATCTACATCCTACTAAGTACTGCTCTCTTAGACAAAAGCTATCTTAAAAATAGCCCCCCCTCAAAAAAAAAGCCCTTTAGAGGCATTCCAAGAATGTCTGAAACAAGGGCTGGACTGTGGTCAACTCATGACTTCCTTAAGGGTCTATGCTGATGAAAATCTTTTAAATGCATAAATTCTACCATATTCATAGTTTTTTTAAAAAAATTGACTATTTTACAGTAAATCATGAGTATAACAAACTATTTCTTCAATTCCAATAAGGGAAAGCATGAAATTTATTATTCTGTGCAGATAGAATTAAAATCATGAAGTCCTGTTTCCATTGATATATTATAAAACAGAATTAGACAGGCATTAATAGAAGGCATTCCATCTGTCACATCAAGAACAAGGAAAATGAACCTCAGGCACTGTAGATTCTCAGAAGTGAGTAAAACATGAACGTCAAGGTTGATCATAACTAGGTAGCAATTTAGAGTTGAACTTTCATTTCATCAGGTAAGTTTAGCATCCAAGTTGGCAGAAAGGATATGTTATAATACTTGAAATCATTCTAGAGAACCTCAAACAAGGTTATAACACTGAATAGCACAGGTAAGTAAGCATCCCAGGAAAGTAAAAGAAGAGCATGAGTAATGGGGACCACTAGAGCTCACACCTACATGCAGACAATATGTTATTATCTGAATCCTCCACTTAAGAATTAACCAAACACCAAACTACTCATCACCCAGAACTAAGAGCTATTAAGCATGGTCATGTTCACTTCAGTTTTCTAATAAAACAGCATAACACAAAGTTGAGATCTCCTTTCTAACTTCCTCAGGCCCATTCTCTCTTTTATCAATAAATGTTGTCATCTTAAATATGATAAACGGGTAGTCCATGATATTTTTTTCTCAGTTTTACAAACTGCAGAGATATCCATAAACAATATTTAATATTGTTCTATATGAAATGATACACGAGTGTTATCACAATGTTTGTGTTCTCCAATCTGCTCTTTTCCTTCAAATTTATGTTTTTGCAATTTGCCTACCATGATATATTAGATTCTTTATTTTTTATGTAAGTAAGATGTAGAATCCCAGTATTGCAAGCATTATTTTTTCTAATAGGAATACAAAGTTTTCTTTAAAAAAAAAGAAAAGAAAAGCACAAACTATTTAAATTTAGCTATTTCAGCCTTTCAAGAAAGTACACAGAAGGAAATGAGCCAAAATGGAAAAAACAGTTTTTATATATCTTACAAAACCAATATCCTATTTTATTTGTTAGTTCTCTGTGTTACAATCTTACCTCAGGCTGTCCTATTCCAAGCAGAGAAATGGCAAATCCATATACTACTAATACATAGTTAATCATGGCCAGGTTCAATTGCTGTCAATAAAAAGGCTTTAGTTAAAAATCTAAACATAAATCTGCCAGTTTACATCACATTAACCTTCTAGCCACAACAGTGTAATAGCATCACTAAACAAGTGTAATAACATCATTCATCAGTATGATTGAATTAAAGATCAAATAGAATTAGAAAATATATTTTGCAAATACAAAACTGTTATATTCATATCAAGTATTTAAAACACAAAATCAGTGCTGGGGTTGTGGCTCAGCGGTAGAGTGCTCGCCTAGCATGAGCGAGGCCCTGGGTTCCATCCTCAGCACCGCATAAAATAAATAAATAAAATAAAGGTATTGTGTCCAACTACAACTAAAAAAAATTTTAAAAAAATAACACACAGAATCGATGTGTCAGTTGTTTAAGGCATAGTTCATAATAAATTAGAATAATTTTTAATTAAAATCATGTGCTTTTGCATGTGTTAGTAACAGATTAAGTAAGATATCTGCTCTTTCACAATCTTGCTTAAGCTACTCATTTATCTAGTTAATTCCTTCTTGCTGGATAAAAAAAATGCAACCTAAAAGTTAGTCCAAATTTTTGCTTTATTAAAAGACTCCTTTTCATAAAAGGAAAGGCCAGAAGGTTCTGATAACCCAAACAATGGTCAAAAAGAGAACATAAGTATGGATCATACATTGAATGTAATCACAAACTCTGAATTGGGATCATCACCTGTGCCCTGCCCCACAACCTGGAGGAGATTCACCTGCTCCCAGCCCAGGTATAAGGTATATAACTTCGAGTTAAAGCCTTGATTTTTTCTAAATTCATCTGAAGTGCACTGGTATTGATAAACATGCTATGATTTGGCAATTTTACCTTTATTTTTTGAGGATCTAAACCATTTAGCAACTCTGTAAAGGCCTGCGCAGCACTTCGGCAACGCTGCTCCAATAAGGCTGTGTAACCATCTTGAATTAAGCTTCTTAGCATTTTCATTATATTAGCAAAATCCTGCAAAAAGAAAAAAAAAAGAAAAAGAAATTTTATTTCACTAGTGCAAATCTACAGCTTTTTTAGTTTAAAACTTACGATGTTAAGTTCACAATAACACTTTATAAATGATAATAAGTATTTAAATAAATACTCAAACTATGCTTTATTCATCATATTCCTTTCTCAGCACAGTACTGCCTCATTATCTTCATTCCTCTGCCACTGCCCATGAGAGGAAAGTTTGATTCATTTTATTCTATACAGTGCAAAGCTTTGCTTACTTTTTCAGTCTATACCAATAATATTTTGGAGTTTTAACAATGTAAGAAGAATACCAAACATCACTAAATAAGTAAATTGTCTGGGACTACAACAATTAGACACAGGACCTATGTACCCAAACAATCAGATTTTAACAACTGTCATCCTGTGCTGAAACAAACATTAATTTTATGCAAGAAATACATATTTCAATCGTTAACTACTCCTACTTCACATGTACTTAAATGTAACCAGAAAAAAATTATTGACAGAGTACAATATTAAATAAAAGGAAAAACATAAAAAATAAAAACAAAATTGACATAATATACTCAAATAAAGTGATAAACACTTTACAAGTTGAAAACATATGTACACAAACATTATACTGTGAATTCAGATTTTAGTTACATGGCAATAGCCTTAAGTTACAAAAGTTCCACAAAGATGACAGAGGTAAGACATTAAGATAAAGTCTCGTCATCCTTGCCATACATGTGTACACCATTCAGAGAACAGAAAATACTAATCTAAACAATATACTCCTCACTGTTCCTAACAATACAGACTCAAAAGGTAAACTGTAGAGTTTAGTCACAGATTAACAAAAGATTCCTGATGGTTTCTAGCCAATGAACCAAAATATAGGGCAACTTTCCCCCAAAATATGATGGAAAAGAACAATTCTCATATTAACCTGGTTATCCACTATAGTAAAACACACATGAGAGCCACATTTATTTTAAGATATGAATTTGAGATTACAGACCATGAAGTGCTGTCCTGTCAATCACTAGTTATTCGCCTTTTTTAAAAATATTTTTTAAAAATATTTTTAGTTGTCAATGGATCTTTATTTTATTTATTTATATGTGGTGCTGAGAATTGAACCTAGTGCCTCACACATGCTAGGCAAGCACTCTTCCATTGAGCTTCCACCCCATCCCAAATATGCTGTTTTAATCTCCTTTCTTAATCTAGGAACAGATCCACATAGCCTTGGAAATTATTTCCCTTAACATAACTTAACATAGGATATCTGTACTGTAAGTTTCATCAGAGCAGGTTGGACACTGTCAATGCAGACTCCCTCTGTCTGAAACATCTGGGAGGGGCCCAATAAAAACGTATTGAATGGGTTCACAAACAACTATCATAAATAATCTTTTTACCTTCACAGGCTTTTTTTTAAGTCCTTCAGGGTTTTTAGAGTCAGTAAAAATATAAAAACATATAATTAAAAAATCTCCAACTGTTAACAAATTCTAAAACTGCTTTTATTCAAATAATTAGAAATCTGTTTCAGTCCTTTGTAAGATGTTATATAGACTTAAATAATTAATTTAATTTTAAATGACACATAAATTTTGAAGCAATTATCCTATTCCATGATATAAATTTTCATCACTAAATAACATAAAAAGAATTTATCAAGTTTATTGTTAAAGTAGGCATAATGAAACTGCATATGTTTAAATCTTTTTAAATTATCCAAATCTTTGAAAAATATTTAAAGTTAGTATTACTATTAAATCTTTGGCAAGAAATTCTACAGTTCTAACCACTGGTTAAATCTCTGGGTAACAATTTTTGAATTAGTATTTAAATTAATGATAGTCTGGTTTCTTAGCAAGCATATATTAATTCATGACCAGAGCTTTGCTATTTCTACTGGAAAAGCTTTTTCAATTACCTGGTGTGCAGCTCTGGAAGATTTAGAAAACTGTTTCTCCAAGATGTTTTTCAAATCAACTGGTAAAGTCAACTGTGAACTAAAACTTAAAGAGAAAAGCATGTTTTAAATCATCTTAAAATAAAACAGTCCTGTTTATATAAAGAAAAATATGGAGTAAATGGACAGTCACATGTGAGTTCCTAAATAGAAATATTACTAAGACACTGATTTCCCAAAATTACTCTCTAAATCCAATGTAATTTCAATAAAAAGTCCCTATAAAATTAGAGGAAAAAAAAATACCTGAATTTCTCTGATTCATTGTTTCGGGATTTTTGTTTTCCTTTATGTTTTGGAGGATGACCTGTGAATACAAAAGCATTTGTTCCTGAGATCCACACATAAAAACCCACAAGCCTGAGAGCGAAACAATAAAAACATATGTAAATTGGAATAAGAAAGCCAAAGAAGCAATACTATATGAGAGCATAATTACAAACAGGTAAGCCACAAAGGAAGGCAGGCACTGATGATGGTATTCTATGTATGATGTAAAATTATTACAAAGATAAATTATAATGGTGATAATAGTTATTTAGATTTGCAGCAGATACAGAGAGATATAGGCAAGGGCTCCTATTCTCAGGCATTTTACAATCAGATGGAAAGAAAGGACACATCGTTTTAGTAATGAAGATAAGAAAAGACTATGCCATTATTGACACATTAATTCCACAGCCAGTAACTTCTCTCCTAACTACAGAAGGAAGAAATCACCCACCTAAGGCAGAGTGGTTGGGGAAAGTGTTGGTGAGGATGCAGCCTTTCTTTGGCCTTAAGATGAATGATTTGGACAGACTGATTGGAACCCAAGAGTAGAGTTCATTTATAAATATTAAGTAAACCTGTACAACCTTAAGAGCTCTAGCAAGATAGAAGGCTAGAAAATGACTGCAAAGGCAGGCTGGTGTGAGTGTTCGCAAACCCTTTGCTTCAGATACCCATGAGTCATCAGGCTAGCCTTTATCACACTGGCAGGAATCAAGCCTCTGTGTAGCAGGGGAGTGAAACATTCAAAGCTACATGGAAGAGTGAGCATAGTGGAAGGACAGAGAATATGTGCTAGGTTTGTGGGGACAGCACAGAGCTGATCAAGGTCAATGAAATAAGAAGGGTGGAGCCCAAGCTGGCTTCAGTAGCCTCAGAAACGAAAGGTACAGGAGTCTTAGTGTGATTTCTGCTTTGTGAGGTTGGGCAAAACTATTTAACCCTAATCCTGGGATTTCAAGTTCTTTTACTGAACGTGGATACTGATGAGTAGATAGTATTTAAATAAGTTACTTAGATGTGTTGTCTGATAATAATGGCCTAAGAAATATTAACGAATTAAAAACTACCTTTCTAAAAAAAAAAAAAGCTTAATCCTCAAAGATTTTTCACATGGTGTTGGAATCACAATAGGTAAGACAGACACCTAAGTTCCCACTCACTGTAAGCACACTAATTGCTAACCAACTGCAAATGTTCAGGGGTTCAACATGTGGAATTAGACCCCAGAGAAGACAGAATGTAGGTAGTAAAATATAAAAATGGATAGAAACAAAGCCATTCAAAAGAAAACAAGCGAGAGAAAGTATAGAGAGCAACAAGGTTTCACTAACTGGAGGCCAACAATCCACTTCAATAACCCTGAAAGGTACTCTATATGAAAGCTTGAGATAAACAACTATTGGGTATAACAACCTTTAGAATCATTTAAAAAAAAGTCTATTTCCTTAAACTCTTGTTTTGAAAAACAGAGAAGCATGTAATCCCTGTGAGAAAGATTTTCCTCAAAATTAAAACTAAACAGGAATTAGCCTAAAGCATTCTTATGGGCTGAATGGGTTGCCCCAAGATTTGTTATGTTGGAAATCTAATCCCCAATGGTTTTAGGAGGTAGAACTTTGGGGAGGTGATTAGGTCATAAGGTAAAGACCTCCTACAGGAATTAGTGCCCTTATAAGAAGAGGCCCCAGGAGATGCCCCCATCCTTCTATCATGTGAGGCCACAGCAAAAAGTTAGCCATCTACTGTTGGGCACAGTAGTACACCCTGTAATCCTAGCAACTCTGGAGACTATAGCAGGAGGATCCCAAGTTCAATGTCAGCCTCAGCAACTTAGCAAGACCCTTTGTCAAAATAAAAAATAAAAAAGGCTGGGGATCGCTCTCAATAGTAAGTCCCTGGGTTCAATTCATATTATCCATAAAAAGGTCATCCATTAACCAGGAAAAGAGGCCTCACCAGATATCAAAACTGCTGGCACCACAATATTGGATTTCCCAGCCTACAGAAATGTGAGAATTGAATGTTTGTTGTTTAAAGCTACCCAGTTTATAGTATTTTTACTACAGTAGTTCCAAAGGACTAAAGTATCCATTCTTTTTTTTTTTTTTTTTTTGGTGCCAGGGACTGAACTCAGGGGTACTTAACCAGTGAGCCACATCCCCAACCCTTTTAAAGTTTTTTTTTAAATTTAGAGACAGCATCTCACCAAGTTGATTGCCTTGCTAAATTGCTTAGGCTGGCTTTGAACTTGCAATCCTCCTTCCTCAGCCTTCCAAGATGCTGAGATTACAGGTGTGCACCACCACACCTGACAACAGATATCCATTCTCAACAGGAGTTGAGTATTACCCCAAATACAGTGAAAAAATTAAGTTGTTGGGAGATGAAAAAGCCTAGTTCTTTTTATATATAAAGCACAGATGAACATATTGTATGTAAACAGACAAGCAGTACGTATGGTATTAAAATTTTCAGAGGGATATTAAAAAAAATAAAGAAAGAAAGGCTCCTGAGATTAAGGAAAGGGAGATAATAATGAAAACTTTCAAAAACAAGAAACAAAGGTGGCCTAAAAGTGATTAAGGACAGATTAAGAAATGCTATGTGCTTAAGTGTTCCTTTCCATTCTTCTTATTGAAGTTCCAAAATTAAATGTATTAAGTAATGAAAAGACTGAGCATTGATTTCAAATACTCAATGTTTTCTTAACAATAAAAACTGCTATGTTTATGCTGAGTGTTTCCCAAAAGTCCACGTGCAAAGGCTTAGTCGCTAGGGTGGCAATATTAAGAAGTTCTGTAGAATCTTGAAGGAAGTTGGTTAAATCGCTGGAGAAATGCCTTTGAAGAGGAATGTGGGAGCCTGGTCTTGTCTTCTCTCTCTGCTTCCTGGCTCAGGATAGGAGCAGTTTGCTCCACCACATTTTCCCTGCCATTGCAATCCACTGCCTTACCAGCACTGAGCCAATACAGGCACCATATCTTCACATCTCCAGAACTATGAGCCAAAATATAATTCTCTTTACATCATAGCTAGCGTTTGCCAAATATTTCATTATACTGATGGAAAGCTGACTTATACAGAAGCATTATAAATTAAAATGAGAACAAGAGCAAATATAAAAGAGGCTTGTACAAATTTTAGGGCATAAAGTTTAGGTAATACTACGACAACTCAGCAACAATTTATATAAGAAAAATAATCACTTGGTGGTGGTAAAAATTCAGGATGACAGTCACAATCATCTCCCTTCAAAGCATCATCTACCACTTGCCCATGAAAATAAAACTAGTGAGACTGTAAAAATAATATAGCCATTTCAGTTATACCAATCCTCAGCATTTATCCAAAAGAACTAAAGTCAACATACTATAGTGATCATGCATATCCATGTTTGTAGCAGCATAGTTCACAATAGTCAAAACTATGGAACCAGTCTACGTGGTCATCAATGGATGAACTGATCAAGAAAATGTGATACATACACACAATGGAGTTATACTCAACTATAATGAAGAACAAAATTATGCCATTTGCAGGAAAATGTATGGAACCTGAGCACATCATGTTAAGTGAAAGAAGCCAGACTGAGAAAGCCATGGGTCATATGTTCTCTCACACTTGGGAGCTAGAGAAAAAATAAAGAAAAAAAGAGGACCAGTCTCATGAAAATAGAAGAGAGACCAGCAGAGTAGTGGAGAGGGACCAGGGTGAAGGGAGAGGAAGTACTGGGGAATGAAATGGACCAAATTGTTATATGCATGTATGAGAATGTAACAATGGATTCCACTATGCTGGATAATTATAATGTACTGTTAAAAAAATAAGAATTCAATGGCCATGTAATAGAATTTGTATAGAATATGATAGAATTCACTCAAGCGCCTAAAATATGCATCTAGTTACTAAGCCTAAAAGTATAAGCAAGCATACAAAATGATAACTAGTGACCAGAGATCAAGACAAATGACAAATTTTTGAATGACAATTCTATCTCTGATGCCTAGAATGATGTCTCATGTGGCAGCTATTCAACAATGACTAAACTGAATATTACCACATTATTCCTGTGCTCTTCTCCCTAAATTAATACAGCCTCTTGGAGATTTTCAATATTACCAACAAAAGGACTTAACGGTACATTAAGAAAGTTTCTTTCAATGCCCATCACCCTCCCAATGACAAAACATCATAATCTTTTCTTTCCTCAAATCTTGAAGAGAAATATAATGTGACTTAGTGATAGCTGCTGAGTGTTGGAGATATATCACAGGTAGAGGAAAACTCAGACACATTTATCTGGGTCACCTGACCTCAGAGGCAGGCTAGAAGCCTTAGTGTGGTGCTCTGAAAAAAACCATCAGACCAAGATTGCTGCTGAGCACCTTGGCAGAGGTGGGGAAGGAGTGCCTCCTAGGCACCCCAGCTTAGCACAAGCTGGCTGGTGAGCTGCTACAGTGCCAGGTCACAAACAGATTACAAATCAGAAAAGTGAGAAAAAGACAAATCCAAAACACAGGGAGGGGCAGAAGTGACTTGGCCAACAGACCCCATTGTAACTCATTCCTGAAACTGGCTGGGTGACCTAAAAGGAGGGTATAAAAATGGACTAAATGGCAAAATTATATCTAGAAAAAATACTTTTAATATCTGTAAATATAGTCAGGCTTGACAGTACATTCCTATAATCCCAGCGACTCAGGAGGCCAAGGCAGGAGGATTCCAAGTTCAAAGCCAGCCTCAGCAACTTAGAAAGGCCCAAAATAAAAAAAAATAAAAAGGCTGGGGATGTGCTTAACTCAGTGGGTAAGCATCTCTAGGTTCAATCCCTGGTTAAAAAAAAAAAAGATATGTAAGTGTGATTCCAGAAGAAATTCTGTGACTTTAAATATATTATTTTTATGTAGTTGTATGAGGTATAATTGGTTGTAGTTATATGAGGAATAATTGCACTGGGGATGTGGTTCAGTGGTTAAGCACCTTTGGGTTCATTCCCTGGTACCAAAAACAAAACAAAACAAAATCTAAAAAAAGAATAATTTTCTTGATCTCAACAATTAAGAGTTTATACCACCAAAATAGTTGGTTTCCACTATCACCAACATGTTACTATTAATAGCTGAAATAATTTTAAGTTTTTAACTGAGCTTACCTTTAGATTCTGATTACCACCATTTGACATCTTGTAGTTAGTTTTTTTGAGATCTCTTTCAGTCTCCACAGCCTGGCCAGGCTTTGCCAACTTTTTGCTTTAGGGGAGGGAGGTGATGTTTACCTATTAAATGTCAGATGGCGTACAGAACATAATCCCAGAGAAATATGTAGAATAATCTGTTCCCTAAGTAGACTAGCAGCAAGAAATACTTGTCCTGAAGGTTTGGGACTGACCTGTGCCTGAACCATATCTTCATTACAGGTATGCAAAGCCATCATTCATCTGCCAGTGTGTCTGCTATCTAATATGGTTCTACTCAAACCAAGCATCCAGGAAGTTCTATTATCTCATTTACTTTGCAAATAATGTATGATAATGAAACTATTTTTTAAAATAATTTTTAAAAACTTTTGCAGGGGCTAAGTAATTTTTTCCACCTGTGGCCCTTGAACCTTATGCTTCCATAGAAACAGACAGCAGCATAGTCTGTTTTAATCTTTAACCATAAATGATTTCCAAGAATCAGTGACACCACCCTCAATTCTTATTTCTTTCAACCAGTTTCCAGCATTTAAATTTATTCAAGCATGACTGAAAATCAAACATGTTGAAAATACTAACCTTCATTAAGCTGTGAAACTTTCTATTCTTAAGCAAAATATTTCAGTAAAATAAATCCAGTGACCACATTTGCTGTGAAGAGGGAGGATTGGGGCAATGACGCAAGACTGACTAAGGGCATCAAGCCTTAAAACTTGTTCTCTACCTCCAAGTCATTTTTTTCCGAAACCGGTTCACTGAATTTTAAAAACTAATTTTTTATGAGCAATTTGAGATGTAGGAGCTATTCAAAACTATATTAACCACTTAAGCAGTGATATGGCCAACTGAAGACCCAAAGTTGAATTTACAGGATCTTCTACTGGTCCAAGCACAATAAGTAAAATCATTGGTTCTAGATAGAAAGCATTACCCATTATTTTCTCCTTGTGAGCAAAAGGTCTTCAGCACTAAATAGCACTAAATAAACAGGACATAAGGAGTGAACCTGAAAGTTACATCACACTTTACAAATTTCAGGGATTAATAAATATATATGTCCTTAGAAGAAAAGGAAACTTTAAAATTTTCAAGAGAAATATTACACAGAGAGTTGGGTAGAGGACACATCAAGCAATTATGTTCACTAGAAAAATCTGTATCTTACTTTTAAGGACCCTCAGAGCTTGGAAGAACTGGATTAAGACAAAGGCAAACACACATGGGAAAGTTAGGTTAAGGTCAGCAGGGTCCGGGTGGACAGGGTATGTGTGATGCTCCAACTTTATTCATCACTGCTGCTGTGGGGTTGGGAAGGAGAAAGGGAGCCGCCAAATCTGCATTTCCCTCTTCTAACCTGTTAGACTGTGTGAGCATGTTGTTTCTATGTTGTTTAAACATTCTTTAAAGAAACAACAAAAGAGAAGGCTTTTCCTACTTCAAGCACACACAGCCCAAGAAGGCTTCATAGGCAAAATGATAGCCCCTCAAAATGAGGAAGACTTGAACATATAGATGTAAAAACTTATTGTCAAATTGATGTAGCCCTGACATGATATTTATATTCTGCCTTTCCCTTAACAAATGAATTTTCATTTGTCTGAACTAAATTAACTTAAATTTAAGTTCTATTATAAATGTTTATATTTATATAAAAATATGTACACAATGTGCTAATCTTCATGCTAGCTCAGTGACATTCTATACTCAGTTGTTTCTTATTGCAAGATATTTTTCTCTTTAAAACACATGGACAGGGCTGGGGTTGTGGCTCAGCAGTAGAGTGCTTGCCTCGCATGTGTGAGACCCTGGGTTCGATCCTCAGCACCACATACAAAAATAAACAAGTGAAATAAAGGTGTTGTGTTCAACTATAACTAAAAAGTAAATATTTTTTTAAAAACCCACATGGACAAACAGCCCAGCAATAAGAATTCATAATAAGAACTAGTTATTTCAGAACAAATATATAAGAAAGAAATGGCTTCTTAAAGTAAGATTTATATTCAGATTTTATAACCTGTTCATACTTTAGCTCGTGGCTTCCTGGGACTTTACCATCCAGTTTTTGCTGAATGACTTGCCAACATGATCCTGGCATACAGGTAAGTTCATCCATTCCCACAATGCCCATTATACTGCTTTTTGCTGTTGCAGTAAATAGGGGTTCATGAGAAGGCTGCTTTTTGTTTCCCCCATAAAAAATCTTAATGCTTACTTTTTGACTCACATGGGATGATTTTCTTTTGTCAGTTTCACTGCTACTATATTTATATTTCAGCCATAAGAATAAAATATAGCAGGTAGAGACCAAATCCATTAAATGGTGTCTACTTGCCTGATGTATTATCTACAATACAAATTTCTTTCTACTCAATTCTTAAAAGAACCCCAGTGCTTACATAATGCAAAACAAATAATTCACTATAGTATCAAATTTACTTATTCTTCAATTTGATCATTTCAGGCCAAACTTATAAGATCAATAAATTACAGAGATAAATTCCTTCACTTAGACCTTTTAAGTTTTTGAAAAAGGTAATTTGGATCTCCTGCATTTAAACTAATTTATTATAGCTAAATAAAAAATAATCACATGGCCCAAAAACTTGCATTTTCAACTGCAATAAAATCCAGTTGGCTTGACCATTTTGATAGTCATCTACCTGCAAGACTAGAGTTCAATGACCCAATCTTCATTCCCATTGGCATCCCTGAGCTTAGACAGAACACAGCACTTGTCATTCCAATGAATGACACACACATATAGACAAAACAACTTTACTATTCACATAAAATTAATAAATTCATGCAGTCCCATTAAATAAAAACTGTGGATATACTATTCCTGAATGCTTGCTTATAGACCTCTTGTAGAATCTTGTAAAATCAATAAGCCCCCTGTTACAGTATGATCTCCCAAACTGAAGAGATCAGCAAATTAAAAGTTATTTTGAATAATGACTTTCTACTAAGGTAGTCCTCTATTCTGAAATTTGCCAAAAAAGAGACAGATATTCTATGTATTTTCTAAACAGAGAAAAAAGAAAGAAAACGTTAATCTTTAAAAATATGTTATGGCAAGACTCTTTCTGTCTACCTCCTGATCTTTTGCTAGGACTCCAGTCTTATTCACCAAACTCCAGTTGCACTGTCTTTTCTGCTGCTTCAGCACAGAGCCTCTGGGCTTTTGCTCTTACCGTTTTCTCTGCCTAGAATGCTCTTGTTCCAGTCTTTGCATCTCCTCCCAGATCACAGGTCACTTCTATCTGAACCGCTTCTCTGACCTGCATCCCTCCCATTACTGTCCAGTTGATTTTAACTGTGACACTATATAGTATCTAAAGTCTGTTTAATTACCCCTTTATGTCTTCCTCACATTCTAAGGTATTTAATCCCAGACAGTAGAAATCTAGCCATTTTTTTTATTTACCACTATGAATATGGATGCTTGCCAATATGTGAAACTCACATCACACTGAATAATTTAATGAATAATTAAAATTGATCTATTAAGAGCATTTTTTTCTTTTATTTATTTATTTATTTATTTATTAAGAGCATTTTGACTTAAGGACCACTTTCAGAAATAAACACATGGCTTCTTAAGATTGACATTCCCAGGAAGAATAGAAGTTCCTTGTATTAGACAAAGGGGAATAAGAGAATGGAGGGAGGGTGGAAATAGGAAAGACAGTAGTTGAATCAGACCTAATTTTCCTATGTTCATATATGAATACATAACCAGTGTAACTCCACATCATGTTCAACCACAAGAGTGAGAAGTTATATTCCATGTATGTATGATATGTCAAAGTACATTCTTCTGTCATGTATAACTAGAAAGAACAAATAAAAATTTAAAAATTGACATTCCCCATAATAAAAATTTACCTCGAAAAAGTCTGAGGTGAAGAATGAATTAGGTTCACATTCCTTCATTAAAAACAGATACTTAGTGCGCCATGCTCACAGATATGCATCAACCTGTGCCAGTTATTCAGGGAAGTTGCTAGACTTAATGACTGCTGAACTCTTAACAAGTTTATGAAAATTCAGCTACATAGAATTACCTTGAGGGCAGAATAGTCAAAACGTATTAATTATCTCAGTGCTGTCAGTTGTTTTCCATTGCTGGTAGATAAATGTTACATAAAATATGTGCTTTGAAAACTGTTATTCAATAAATTTTAAAACTATTATGTAATCAGCTCATAAATTATGGCAAATGGATACTGCTGGTTTGAATCGTATAGGCTAATTACACAAGGGAATTGACTATACAGACAAACATATTATGGTAGCCAGCCTTCAAGATTGCCCTAAATATCACTACCTCCTAGTAAAACTCTTTTGTGGTCCCCTTCTACATGGACCAGGGCTGTTATGTCTCAAACATGGACTATGGAGGAAAAGATAGTAATCAAGACTAGGTAATCCAATAAAATATGGCTTTCATCTTGGTCATAGCCTTCACTGCATATACTCTGGGGGAATCCTGATACTGTGTTGAATGGTCTTATAAAAAGGGGAAAAGATGAGAATTGGAGGCCTTCTGACAAGAGAGCAGGCAAGGAACTGGAGCCTCTGGCCAATGGTCACATCAATATGCCGTCTTGGAAATAGAATTTCTAGCCTAGGCAATCATTCAGTTATCTCCAGGCCTTGCTGGTAGACAAACTGTAAGCTTACAAGATAGTCTAGACCAAAACCACTCAGCTAAGTCTCAGAAATTTCTGCTGACCCTCAGAAATTTTGTGAGGCAATAAATATTTGTTGTTTAAGCTGTCATGTCTTGGTATAATTTGTCATGCAGCAATAGATAACTATGACATTATCCTGAAACCCACTTGGCCCTGTTAACATCCTAGCCTTGTCTAAATGTGTCTAAAGGACACAAATAAGTATAAAAGAATCCCTTGGAATGAATATATAACTTTTACAAAGTAGGTTGGAATTTGTCATTGAAAAATTAATATATATAATTCTAGAAAATGAAAATTCATCTTTTGTGACAGAAGGCAGATTGCTGGTTCACTGGAGATGGGAGGTGAAGGACTAAAAAGGGTAACAGAAGACTTTTGAGGATAGTGACTATCTATGTTCATTACTTTGATTTGTGTTGATAATTACTATAGGTGAAAACATGTCAAATTTTCAAATTGTACACGTTAAATGTGTATACTGTGTCTTCCCATTATACATTGTTTTAGTCAGCTTTGTGTCACTGTAACCAAAAGATCTGACAAGAACAACTCAGAGCAGGGCGTAGGGGGCTGGGGTTGTGGCTCAGTGGTAGAGCACTCACCTAGCACATGTAAGACCCTGGGATCAATCCTCAGCACCACATAAAACATAAATATTAAAAACAAAGAGAGAGAGAGAGAGAGAGAGAGAACACAACTCAGAGGAGGAAAAGTTTATTTTGGCTCATGGTTTCAGAGATTTCAGTCCATAGTCAGTCAACTCCATTGCTCTGGGCCTGAGGCAGAACATCATGGCAGAAGACTGCAGCAGAGGAAAGCTGCTTGGTTCATGACAGAGGAAACACAGTAAGCTCTGCTCATCAAAACATAAACCCCTAAAGTTATGACCCCAGTGACCTATTTCCTTCAAACACATCTACCTGCCTACAGTTACAACCCTTAATCTACATCAGTGTATTAATCCACTATTAATTAGAGTTACACCTCTTATAACGTCATTGTTTCATTTCTGAACATTCTTGCATTGAGTCATATGTGCACTTTTGAGGAACACCCCATATCTCAACCATAACAACATCGACAAGGCAATTTTTGAAAAACTGATTATTGCTTCCATGATTTACCTAATTTTCAAAACATTGGGTCTGAATGATATTAGAATTTGTTAATTTGGCATATGGGAAATTAAGAGACTAATAGAGACTTATTCTATTCTCACATCATTGAAATAATCTCAGAAGTTACCGTAATTGTTTTGAAAACTTTGAACGAAAGAGTACTGGACACTCAAAGATTTTCCTCAAAACAATAAAAGTTGACTATACGAAGAATGTTAGGAAATATGAATAAAAGATGAATTCACATTCATATGGAGTCTTGTAATACTTCGAGAAATGAACCCTTCAAAGAGAGAAGGTAATGATTTAAGTCTATGAAAGATTCTATGACACTCTACACCCAAATCTACAAACTAGAGTCCTACTCAGCGTTTTCAGGATACTTCCCCCTTTAATATTTAAATCCTAAGGGATGAAATTTAAGTTGCATTTTCTACTCTAATCTCATAACTTTTCAATATAGATTTTTTAAATTATCAGATAAGGTAAGCAAATATGTAATTTTCTCATTTTAGAATCAAGGTTCTCATTTTCATTACATTAATTATTTACTACAAATATATTACTGCTTGCCTAATTAAATGTTACATATATACATAGATAAGCACATGGCTTTATGATAGATAGGAAGGAGGTTTATGATATTTTCATTTCTATGTTACAATTAACTTATGGTATTATCTAAAATAAACATCATTTCAAAACTGAGAAACAGGGTACTTTTATGTTACATCAAAATACAATTTCACTGATATACAGATGTTCCTCAATCTTAGATGATATGTCCTTATAAAATCATTATAAGCTGGAACTACAGTAGCTAAAAATGCATTTTATACACTTGAACTCCTAGCATCATAATTTAGCCTGGCTTACCCTAGACCTACTCAGAACACCTTTCATTAGTTTATAGTTAGGGAAAAATCAATGAACAAAGGGCCTATTTTATCATAAATTTCTGAATATCTCATGTGATTTATTGAATACCTGAACCAAACAATACTGGCAACAGGACACTCCCAAGTGTTGGTTAGCCTCATGATCCAGTGCCTGACCTGGAGCTGCAGATGGCTACCACTGCCTGGTGTCAAGAGAATGTTAGATCTCCCACATATCATTAGCCAAGGAGGTGATCAAAATTTTCCTATTTTTAAAAAACATGTCTTTTCTTATAAATTGGATGGTATTACTATTTAAATTATACTATTTATACTTGTAACTAAAATTTCATTGTAAGTAACTTGTTTACTTATAATAATAAAAATCAAGATGTTAATTTTCTGAAGCAATCCTATTTAGAATATTGCTAGCCCAGCCAGTTATCTGTCATATAAGGACCACTTTAAGATATCATCTTTCAGTCTGTGTTACCTCAGAAGAAATGATGACCCCTGTAAATGTGTCTATTGCCATTTTCTTGAGAGGTGAAGCAAACAATGAAAAAAGAAGAAATGTGAAAAGTATATTAATAGTATATTAATCAAAGAGAAGCTGGTGACAAAACAAATTCATTTTTTTACAAATTTATGAAATATTAAAAGTATTACGAAAAGGACAAAATATAAGCACCTATTCATCATCCAGAAAAATTTCCAAATTTTCAATGTTGAAAGAAATAAAGTAAAAAGTGGCTAGGGAAGAATAGACTTGTTTTAGGTTAGACAGAGGAGAATAAAGTGAGGAGAAGGGATGTGGGTTTTCTGTAGAATAGAATTGAATTCTCTGTAGAATAGAATTCTCTGTAGAATAAACATATTGTTCACAGAAAGAGTTGTGGACCTTTTAAAAAGTGAATTAAGGCACAGAAGTGCTGAAGATGGGGGACAGAAATATACAGTAAGGAATTCTCAGACTTCCAACCATACAATTAATATGGTAGGTGAGAATAATTCTATTGATTAGTTTGACAGGTACTAATACAATTTAAGTTCCTATTAATGCCCAAAATGTGGCTTGGATATGGAAAATGATAGATAATTTTTAAAATAATTTCTATTTGTTTTAATTATTTATATATGACAGTATGTCCTTTGACACATCATGTATAATGAAATATAATTTCACATTCTTCTGGTTATACATGATGTAGAATCCCACCAATTATGTAATTTTATATGTACATAGGGTAATAATGATAGATGATTTTTTAATACAGTGTTTGCCATATTTAAAATGGTTAAGCTGTAGAATACAAATCAACCAAAGGGTAGGGTTGTTTTTTTTTTAACTATTGAAATACAAAATTCTTTGACTGTATTATCTCAAATAATCCTGACATTCTATCTCACAGAACCTGCCCTCTAAACCAGCAAATTATAACCTTTCTTACTATCTAGCTTCTTAAACTGTGTTATATATATTCCTTAGGAGTTGGGACTAAGTCCTATACTTTTTACTCACTCTGTAGTATAAGTGGCCCTCCATAAATATCTATTTGTGAATTAATGAATAAAACAAATAGAAAAACAACAGGAAACGATTAATGATATTCATATCTTGCATATACAAAGAACCATAGAGTGGCAGAGAGGGAGGGAAGGAGGAGAAAAGTGCTGGGGAGTGATATTGGTCAAGTTATATTGTTTAATTGTGTGCACATACAAATATGTAATAACAAATATCTCCATCAATATGTACTACTATGATACACCAATAAAAAATGTGGAAAATATTTTTTAAATGACCAACCCACGTGTAAAGCATGAATGGTTTTCACAGATAAAATATTGAATGGGAAAAGTCAAAGCCAAAATGAACTATATGATTTCATTTGTATAAAGTACAAAGACAAGTAAACCAAAAATATACTATTTGAACTCAGAAATAAGTGTAGTAAATATTTTTTCTAAATATCAATTGACATTGTTTTTTGGGGAAAAAAAACTATGGAAAAACAGACCTTCATTCTCACAATTATTTAAAATTATTGACTTGAAAACACTATCTCTAATCTGATATACATATAAATCCAGAAGAGAAAAAGGCTTCATTGTATGAAGACAAGTTGTCATTCTGGGTGTAGGCAGCATACAGAGACATCTGTGAACAGGCACATTCCACATAATCTGCAGTGTCCTCAACCACTTTGCAAAACTGACTGTCAGACAACCAGCTGGAACAAAACACAATAGTCACTATTCCTCTTTCGTCAGTACTTAAGATGTTGAAATGTTTTTTGAAGAAAAATTACTTGCTGAACTTAAGTGTTCTTTACTCAAGACCTAAGCAGACCACGTTTTGAAGAATGAATACCAAAGGGAACATCTTGTCCAGGATGTGAGCCAACAAATTCCACCAGACACCTTAAGAAACAGTCTAAATGCAACCACACCTGCCACAGCATTCCCAGTACCAAAGAAGCTGGTCTTCCGACAGTAATACCAGTCCCTGCGTATAAATGTAAGACAGACCCACTCTTCTCTATCACTCTAAAATCCTAAGAGATAACATAGCCATGATATGTGTAGTTCTTGCCCTTCCATATGATTTCACAAGTTCTTGTATTTTGAACCACATAATTTACTTGTATGCTTTTCTAAGATTCCTTCCTCACCTTTTTAAAAAAAAAATTTTTTTTGGAGCCGATTATATATGTTTTCCAATGTACTTCAAATGCTTCACTCTATAAATTTTGGCTCATTTTGCATTCCCAGAGATTACAGGTTTATGCTCCCTTCCCTTTTAATGCATCTTGAGTCTATGACTTTTCTAAGGACATATAACTTCATAACCTCAACTGTGGATTTGAGCTTGAAACTTTTCATTTGGGCTTGAAACCTTCATTTCTAATTATACATTGAGGACTTCAGACTATGTAATGATTCTCCTTGACATATGATGGGGTTAACTCCTGATAAACCCATCATAAGTCTACAGTATTACAAGCTACAACTGCACTTAACCTATACAACCTCCTGCATATCATAGCTTAGCTACACAGTGCACCCTCATAATCATGCAGTTGACCAGGAGCCGTGGCTTAGTGTTGCAGCTCAGCATCATGAGACAGTATCATGTCACATACCATCCATAAGGAAAAAGAGCAAAATTCAAAATTTGAGTATGAATTCTACTGAATGTATATCACTTCTGTTCTATTCTAAAATAGAAGAATACTAAGTTGAACCATCTTAAGCCAGGGACCATCTGCATTAGGTTTGAGATATGCCTTCAGGCATAGGAATTTCACTTCAAAATGTTTTTTTCACAGAAAAAGCAAGAGACTAACCAAAATTTTGCTGTTTCAGCAGACAGTTGGTTGCCCAACAAAGATATTAAATTTAGTTATAATTTTAGCTTTTGTGGCTAAAACTCAATAATATACACAATCCTAGACCTTCTCGGCCAGCATTGCCTGGCCCTGCACCATTGATTGAGATCTGAGTGATAGTAACTACTCAGAAACTTGAGACCTTAGGTCAAGAGAAAAGAAATAATTGCTTTTCTTCCCATTCCTATACCTGGCTTTAATCCTAAAATATATCCAACATGTTTGGACTAGAATTATAAATCCTGCTGTTCTCTCTAAACATAGAGTGTCAGCTCCTGAACCACAAGCCCAGGTGAAAGGAAGACAAATAATGAATTTCCTTCCTTTCCAGCAAACAAACTGATGACTTCAGAAAAGTTATCTGAATTGAGCAGGACTCATGTCACAACCTTTTACAAAAGGAGCAATAATAAATAAATAAATGTGCTACACACAGTTAAATCACTTGCCTGAGCTTGCTATCTGAACGATGCTAGACCATTCCCTATGCTCCTCTGTCTTATTGTAGAGATTATTCTGTGGTGTTAGGTCACTGAGTGCCACCTCTATATCCAGTTCAAAAAAAAATAGGTTTAATGGTGCTGGTGTGTGGAAGGACTAAACTCTAATCTTCAAAAGTTGTTAATAAGTACCTTGCTGTAGCCTGATTACAAAGGAGACAGAGAGATGTCTGAGGAACAATTCTAGGCTCAGCAGCATAAATCCTGTAGAGGACTTCATTGTTGTTAGTCAGGAGTTGTGAACTCTGATCTTTCACACTCAAAGACAATACCTGTAATAACAAAAGGAATAGAAAATTCAATGACACTTTCGAATCAATGTTAAGAATGAATTTCGTATTCTAAACTATATTTCATTTTCATAATAGTTATCTATTTTCTTCCAGTATTAATAGAGAGCTCACTTATCAATGCAGGATATCTGACTGGTCTTCCATCATGCACATTCTACCTCTGCTTCATTCATTCAGTGATATTCAGCTAACAGCACTCACTTTAACTATAATTTGCCAACTTTATCAAGAGTGAGGTATACAATTGGATATTAGAGAAAGCTATATTTTGTTACTTTCCATATGTGTGTGTATGTGTGTATATATATATATATATATATATATATATATATAAATATATATATATATCTTATACAACTCATATATTGAGTAAAGTAATTCAATAAAACAGGAAAGAGACATTTCCAACTATTCTGAAACTAAACATTCTATAAATGGTTCATGAACATGAAAGACTACTTATATTAATTCACCACATATAGTATCTGCCAAAACTCTGATCAAAGAGATGTGTTCCTATCAGATGTCTGCTAAAGAAAACATGAGATTCTAACAACATAATTTTTAAAATGATAGATTACCTTTTTTTTCAGAGCAGGAAGATTGTTACCAGTTATAAACCATTGGTGACTGCTATACTCTGTAAACTGGACTAATTTACATGAATTTTTCCCAGCCATTATTTGTGCATCTGAGACATCCAATAACTTCTCTGGAATTCTAATATAATCCCCTTCCTTTCCTTCAAACTTGTGCCCATTGATTTGCTGAGGATACCAGTGAAGAGCCAGTATTGACAAGTATGGGCAACTGTCAAGGATGGTTTTGCTTCTGCAAGAAAAAATAAATAAAAAAGATTCTGCTAAAATGGCGAGTATTTACAACCATATATCCACTTAAATGTATTACATTGGGATTCTGCTCTTTATACATAACAATGACATTACCAGCCCAGGAGCACTAGGTAAAATTTGCTTTCAGTTCCTTTATGGTTAACTGTTATGAACTTTTCCACAAAACTTTCCACATCCTCTTGACTAATCCTCCCTGTAACCTAAAACAAGTTTTTTTGTTGTTGTTGTTTTTGTTTTTTTAAAGCTGGTTAATGGATATCAAGATACAATCTATGGCTGTAAAATGTACTTTTTTGTGTTCGTCACATCAGTATTGGTGTAACAGGGTAAGAAAAGGGTATCCCCACTAAACTGAAGCACTGTTTGATTCAAGAACATCTTAAACCTTAGCTATATCAAGAGCCATGTTTCACCTAGAGGGTACCTCATGCCTTTCTAACCCATAAGAGCATTTGAACTAATATAACCATTTGGTAAGAAAAACGGCTCTGAAGAGTGGGCTTTATTCATTTAATAGTTCAGATTTGAAGATCTCCTAGGTATGATAAGATCCTGTGTGCAATGAAATTACTTTCAAACCTCAATATGTGTCGAAATCACTTGGAACTTGGCTTAAAATAGAGCTATCTAGTTTATACTCAGACTTACTAACTCAGAAATCTTACTCACAAGAGGGGGTTGGCAGTCCTAGGAATCTGGATTTGTAACCAGTCACCCAGAGAATCTGTTGCAACCTGTGAACCCATTATCATTGCAAACAATGAAGAAAAACAAAGATAAATCAGATCTGAAACATGCCTTAAAAATTATAGAGAACATCAGGTCATTAGTATAAGATTTATGCATTAAGTGTTTAAGTTACATGGACCACAACAGATGTAGAGTATATATAATTAGGCCATTGATCTAAATGATACCTTGCCAAGACACCCTAAGCTAGTAAATGAAGAGAATTTTAAATGAAAGATTTGAGAAACAAAAGGAAAGAGCAAAGGATAACTTTTTCCTCTAACTATATACCCTTCTCTAAAAAAACCCAAAACTTTTCCACAGCTTAAATGACCACAATTGAATCTGCACCTTCAATTATCTATACCTAACCCACCATTTATCCAGAGCTCTAGGTCCCAGTGTTCTATGAAAACACTTCAATTTCCATCGGCCACACATGCCTCCACACAACTTGTCAAAAATCCAATACAGTCTCCCCACTCAGCTTCCTAAATCATCATTGGGACTCCCCGCTTAATAGCTGCCACTACAGAACCCGTGACCAGGCCACAAAGCAACTAAGACCAATGAAGTCCACCCCCCATTGCTGCACAGACACATTTTAGGCTCCTCGACCTGTAATCTACTGAGAATCTGACCAGTCAACACTACCATAGATTCTTCTATCTTGGCAAACCGACATTATATCACAATTATATCACAATGACTCTCCCCACCCTCGATAAAAACCAACCCTTCTTGGCACCTAACCTTTTATGTTGATGCCCTTCAAATGCACTCATCTTGGTCAATCCTATAAGCTACTTCATACCTAGACTTAAGTGTGGGGGGCATATTAATATGTTGATCAATTGTCAATGTTGAATGGCCCCTATACTAATTCACTGTGACCAACCTCAGTGGTCACAGTGAATTAACAATAAACAATCCATGACATTTGTTTTATTTGGTTTTCAGGTGATTGTTCTGAATTTCATCAGTTTTGACATTATCCTTGCTCAATTCCCACATCTTCTATTCTCAGCAGATGCTCTTGATATTGCTTAAGACAATATATAGATATGTATAATTATGGTTATCTTTGTCTTTGGAGTTACTTAAGCAAAACAAAATAATAGTGATCTCTCTCATTTTTTATGTTCCATTAATTTGAACATTCATCTTCACTCAACAGTTATCCCCTATGTAGTCTTCCCCTTGCTTCAATCCTTCCCTTCCTCCTACTGGAGATTGAACCCAGGGGAACTCTACCACTGAGTTACACCTTCATTCCTTTTAATTTCTTTTTATTTTTTAAGACAGGTCTCATGAAGTTGCCCAGGCTTGACTGGAACCTACCATCCTCCTACCTCAGCCTTACAAGTCTCTGGAATTACCACCTAGTTTTCCTATTTCTTGCTTTCCCTCTTCTTTAATTTCAACAACCTCTTCAACATGATGCTTCTAAAATACCAAATCTGATTCCTCCCCCACCCACCTCTCTCTCACACACACACACACACACACACACACACACACACAGAAACATTCTGTAGCTTAAGTGGGAACTTACTTTAAACAAATAAGCAATCCATGTCAGAGATTTCTGAAGACAGGATTAAAGACATATATCAAAGGTACTAAGAAGGAACTGGTAATCATTGGTCTCAGATAGACATCTAGGAGCAGTGGTAAAGAGAAGAAGCCTCCTGAAATGAGGCACCTGTGAAGTTATTGATACCTTGCTTATTTTTCAATAAAAACCTCAAACACTGGGACTCACCCTGCAAGGTTAAAGGAAGAGTACAGGGAAAAAGGTTGCTGGTTCTTTGTCTTAACCTTGTCACCCACTGGCACTCATGTGGAATGAAAGTCTGAACAACTAGGATCCATGAGGTTGGAAGGGAGTTGTTACAAAGCAGGATTGTGGGGTCAAGTAGCCCTGGAAGTGAGTCCATACTTCATCATAGACTGGTGACCAATGAAAAAATAAGTAAATAGAAGGGAGGCCAGTACAATAGAGGATGAAAAATGGGAGGAGGGAAGCGGGGAGGTATACTGGGGATTAAAGTGGAGCAAATTATATTCCATGCATGTATGACTGTGTCAAAACAAACTGATTGTTATGGGTTACAATGAACTAACAAAAACATTTAAAAGAACTATATTAAAATATAGTGTGTGTGTGTGTGTGTGTGTGTGTATAAAACCTTTGGTGAGGATTAAGTTGAACCTTATATAAATTTCAATATTATAATATTCAATATTATAATCCACTCATATTCTTTAATGCAAAACTATGTCAAGACTAGAGCAGAGGTGTACAGTTAAGATCACTTATGTTATTATTTATATCTTGCTCTCCCTGATAAAAAGGCTACCACAAACCTTTTTATGTCTGTATTAACCATCTCTTTTAACTTTGCATGTCCTGGGACTTAAAAACTAACATTAAAAGTTTTAGGTATTCAACTGGAATTTTAGTTAACCTGCCAGAGTTCATAAAGGTATCTATAAATAAAGAGATGATTTAAATTATTATATGAGTTTTTAAATGTAGTCTTCAGAGTATCTCTAAATTTCAATGTAATAAACACTGATGACAGCATTCATTGAGAATATAATAAAATTGTTAAAAGGTTTACATAAACTTAGTCTTAAGCAGATGTCACTCATTAAATAATGGTTATTGTTGTTTTATTCTTTTCGGTCACATACAACACCAGGATACACCCTGACATAATCACAAAAGCATGGAACAGAACCTGCTCCAATTCAGTCCCCAGCACTCCCCACCTCTGCTCCCTCTACTCCACCTATTCTTTTTCAATCCATTTAGAGTTTACTTTTTTTTAATTAGCATCCTGTGAATACACCCAGTGCCAGGAACCACCATGCCACATTCATGCATGCTCATAAGAAACCTCAGTCATACTCATTCCACTGTTCTTCCCATTTCCCATCTCTTCCTCCTTTTAAATCCTCTTCTCAATCTCAACTCTACTGATGTCTCCTATATTTTGATGAAATTCATCTTACTTTTTCCCCTTTCTCTTTCTCCTTTTTTAAAATCCCTTATTTTCTATTAGCTTCCACCTTTCAGAGAAAACATTCAACTCTTGACTTTCTGAGTCTGTCTTACTGCAGTTCCATCCATTTACCGGCAAACACCATAATGTCATTCATTTTTATGGCTGAGTATTGTGTATCTGTACACAATTATGTACATATACCACGTTTTCTTTATTTATGCATCTATTGAAAGTCATCTAAGTTGGCTCCTTAGTTTGACTACTATGAATTGTGCTCCTATAAACATGAATATGTTGCATTACTATAGTATGCTGATTTAAAATATTTTGGACATATACTGAGGGGTGGGAAAGCTGGGTCATATGGTGGTTCTATTCTTAGTTGTTCAAGGAATTGCCACACTGTTTTCTGAAGTGGTTGCACCAATTTGCAGTCCCACCAGCAATGTATGAATGTACCTTTTCCCCACATCCTCACCAACACTTATAATTTATTCTGGATAATTGCCATTCTGACTGGAATTAGATGAAATCTCAATGTAGTTTTGATTGCATTTCCTTAATTGCTAGAGACATTGAACATTTTTTTCATTTATTTGTTGACCATTTGTATTTCTTCTTTTGAAAAGTATCTGTTTAATTCTTTTTCCCATTTATTAATTGGGTTATTTGGATTTTTGGTGTTAAGTGTTTTGAATTCTTTGCATATTCTGGATATTAACATCCTGAGGAGCAGGTAGGAAAGATCTTCCTCCATTCTGTAAGCTCCCCCTTCATGCTCTTGTTTCCCTTTGAAGCAGAAACCTTTTAATTTGATTTCTTGCACTTTAGGAGTCTTGTTAAGGAAATCATTTTCTTCTAGCAGGTGCAGGGTTTCTGGTCTAATTCCTCGTTCTTTGTTATACTTTCAGTTAATTTTTGTGCAGGGTGAGAGGTAAGAGTCTAGTTTCATTCTTCTACATATGGACTTCCAGTTTGCCCATCACTGTTTGTTAAAAGGGCTATCTTTTTTCCAACATATATTTTGGCACCTTTATCTTACTATAAGAAAACTTTATTTACATTGATTTGTCTCTATGTCTTCTACTCTATTCCATTGGTCTTAATGCCTATTTTGGTGCCAATGCCATGCTGTTTTTGTTACTATCCCTCTGAAATATAATTCTAGATCCTATTTTTTCTGTGAAAATCAAGTTGAATTTCAATTTCCAGGCATGTTCTATTATCGGCCACTTTTACGTTGTCAAACAAAATAAAACATTTTTTTAGGTCTCTAAATGCACTGTATTTTATTTTTTCGTTCTCCTCTGGCTAGCTTCTTGCCATGACACTCCAGCCCGAAGTTCAACAGAGTATGAGAGCTGTCTTTGGAAGCACAAGTAGTAGCATATCAAAACACTCCCAGGGCTGGGGCTATAGAGTTCAATGGTAGAGCACTCACTTCTCATGTGTGAGGCACTGGGTTCAATCCTTAGTACCACACGAAAATAAAATTAATAAAGATATTAATAAAAAAGACCCCTAAAGTTCAGAATCAGCTCCCCTTTTTTTGGTCCTATTCAGAGTGTATCTTCTATTCATTGAATACATAAAAGTTGGAGACATGGCTGTTTACAACTTTTAAAACACACTTTGAAATAATAAGAATATATTGCTAACAGTACTCATTCATTTTTCTTCATGGAACTGTTTGGCAGGTACAATGCTTTGGCCAAATAATTCTGAGTTATATCATGTCAATGTCAATTTGCATCACATGTTGCTTGGTAAACAGTGAAGAAATGCATGTAAGGTACTATTGATGTATTAGAAGATACTTACTTTTCACCAGTAGAGCCACAGGTAACATCAGTCAGCAGAGAAAAGGCAAAATCTTCAGTCACTTCTGTAAAGTGGCTGAATCCTCTTGTATCCTTGCACTTTGGATTAACAAGAGCACAAAGAATCTCATAGAAAAGAGTTCTGCTTTTGGTACTGAAAACTTGATTTTTTCCTTCAACAGTTATCTAGAAAAAATTCAAGTATAAAAATATATACTTCAAAAATAAACTTCTTAAATTACATGTCATCTACATACTACATAAAATCTATATTAACAGTTGTTAATGTTTACAAACATGAACCTATGAAGCATTTAAGAGAAACTGGTATTTCAAATACATACATTTGCGCTTTAAAATGCAAAAATAAACATTTAATTTTTAAAAAGACACAATAGCCAAAATATTTTCTATTTAATCTTTAATAGCCCAAATGGTCACCTGGATCACTTAACTACAATAGTTAGCCTGATGAATTAAAACAAGTCCCATTTTTACACCACCCCCCAAAACATACATTCTTTTGACTAGCATATAAAGAAATAAATGCCTAGAGAATATTTTTTATAATGGAAGTAGGATTATTTTTGTCTGTTTTTCAATGAACAGAAGCTACCACATGTCATTAAATTCTAATAATCAAATCAAGAAATTATTTTCAACCAATAGTACTCAAAACCACCTGGCATCCTTGTCTTTTTCAGAAATATGACCCTTCCTACTTTGGAAGACTACATTATTCATTAAATGTAGTCTTAAGAAAAATAGAGGGGAAAATCACCTTCATGGTTTTTCCTTGCCAGAATGAAGGAGCCCACATCTCAACTAATACCTAAGCAATGGTATGAAGCCACTGACTTATTTTGTTCTATTTTAATATATCTAATAAGTTCCTGTTAATTTTTTAAACTCCAAGTCATCACTTTCTCTATATTCTACATTATGCTCTTCCTGCCAACATACATTATCAACTTGCACATAAACTTATATTAGCCTTGAAATGACTAACCCGTTTCTCCTGCTAAAGGAGCTCATGAGGGAGTTCTCCATATTTTTTTTTGTGTGACTTAGTAACATTCCAAACTCAAAGAAGAACTCAAGATCTGAATATATAGTAGCCACCTCAAAGATAGGAAGGGAGAATGCAGAATAATCCACAGGGGAAATACAACGAAAGGAACAGAATAACAATTTAAGAATGAGGAAATTACAAAGGAAGATGAAAGAACAGCTGATTGGACACTGAAACAAGCAAACTGGTCATAACAAATGGACACTGAAACAAGCAAACTGGTCATAACAAATGGAAAATAAGCTCAAGAAACTCTCCTAGAACTCAAAGAAAATGTAACAGACAAGTAGGACAAATCCCTCAGACACAAGCATACGAAAGAACAGATACAAGAAAAAAAAATACCAAAGTTCTTTAATAAGCTAAAGAGACACTCCTGTCTAAACGTTCAGAGATTACTTTCAATCAGAGGAAATTAAGAAAACAAAAAACACCAGACATATAATGTCTGAGTGATTTTTTAAAAATATTTTTAAAAAGTCATACTAGAAATCATCAAAATAAAACATAGTAACAGAGAAACAAAAATTCAATCTGACATGAGGCATTTCTGAAAATGAAATGCCAGAAGCCAACAGAGACACAGGTACATAATTTTAAGAACTAAAAGTTATGATCCAAAATTTCTAGAGTTTTTCAAACTGTTATCCATGTTCAAAGGAAACAATTCCTTTTAGTAGAGTGCACAAAATAAAACAAAAAGGGCATTTATATAAAGCTTGGTTATTGTGGGCACTTCAGAGTTCTTAGAACTTTATGTTAACTTCTTTAATCTTCACAAGAATCCTCTGAGGAAAGTCTTAGTATGATCTTTGTTTCATTTCCAGGGAAAGAAACTGATTCAGAAAGAAAATAACTTAAGTCAGCCAAAACACAGGGTTGGTGACTGGCCAAACCCAGGAGGTGTTCCTGACAGATACCTGCACTGACTGCCCAAATCCCCCACAGGCTTGTCAAAAAAACAACATAGATTGACTCAGGTCACAGACAACTTAGTTAAAATTATTGCAATTATAAAATACAAAATCAGTCAGTAAAATACAGATTGAAATCTAAGCCAGTTAGTACTATTATAAATTATAGGTACAAAATAATCTTGGCATCAAATGCATAATATTAAAAGTGTGATAAAAAATAAATAGTCTGGCTTTTTAAGGACATTTTACATAAACAGATACAAAAGAAACATCCAAATTATAGAAATTGACTTAAAAACAAGCAGAAGACTTAAAACAACCATGGGAAAAAATTAAAAACCTGTCAGGGTTAAAAATAAAAGAAGCAACCATTGGAAATGGGAGATGGTCTACCAAACTTCCACAAAACAAATTATTCATATGCTCTTTCAAGTTTTCCAGAACACAAAATTAGGCCTCCTGACTCATGTTTTATTAACCTCCAATTGCCAAGAAATCTAAATCTGGTAAAATTAAAATTGTAATATCAAATCCAGCAGGGTTTTAAAAGACTGATAGTGTTATTAAGGCAACTGACAGCTTTTAAAATTATTTTTACTGTACCATGCGTGGGAAAATCAGAGGCGAGAATATCATGTTATTGCAAAAATATGCCCAACCCCACTGTTGGATTTTATCTAGAAGTCTTCATATGAATCATTTAAAGCTATTGCTTTTTTTAGGACAATATTTGTATCATGCAAACATGAATAAATAACACTTCTAGAGTGTGTGATCTTATCTAAGATATTGAGATTTTAGTAAAAAAAAAACATTATGGAAAATAAAACAAACATTATGTAGGGCGGGTTCTGTTTCAAAGAACTTGGAAACTTAGAACTTAGAAACAGTTTTACCTGCAATACAAGATTTTATGTAACCAAGTTCTATTCAGCCCTGGCAGATTTAGGCTGTAACTTCTGAAGCTGAGGTTGAAGTGTTAGTTTAACATGATATATATGAAAGGTTACTAGATGAAGTATAGGATTCCTTGAATTTCAGATGAGCACATAATAACTGGTTGCTAAATAAGTATGGCAAGTAAGTATTTTATGATGTATATATGCTTAAAATTTAGTTGTTTATCTGAATTTCAAACTTAACTGGGCATCCTTTAATTTTATTGGTTAAGTTTTATAACCTTATCCATATGTGATTATCTATATCTTCAGTGCTTTGTTTTATTATTCTTGTAGTCTAATTATATAACTATGTCTAAAAGATGAAATATTTATTTTGTGGCATACAGTCATGCATAACTTAACAAGGGAGATATGTTCTGGGAAATGCATTGTGGATAGTTCTGTCCTTGTGAATATCACAGAGTACTTACTATCTGATAAGTACCTACATGCAGGATACATGGTTTAGCCTACTGCTCCCAGGCTACAAATCTGTACAGCATATTTCTGTACTTAATACTATAGGTGACACATGGTAGTATTTGCAAATGTAAACACAGAAAATCTACAGTAAAAATACTAATAGGAATTTGTAATCTTATGGAAACACCATAATGTGGTCCATTATTGGCTAAAATGTTTTTGTGTGGTTCATTCATGGCTGTATTTCATCAATACACCAGAATTTATTGAACTAGGCCCCCCTCGATAGCAACTTTTTGTTTCAATTTTTGTTATTACCATAAGTAATGCTAAAATAAGCATTGCTGCCATACATGGTATTTGAACAAATGTTCCCAAACCCATTTGTTCTGTTTGAACACAACACCCATTAGGTATTCATCTAGAACAAGCTTTAAAAGTTATAACCCAAGAATTTCAGAGGTACCCCAATTTTTCCCATATTAAAAGGAAATAGAAAGTTCCTTTTGGTAAAGCACACAAATAATCATAACAAAATAATCAAGATATATTATTTGATAACCACTTAAATCAGTGTTGATTCTTTTTTAAAAAATATTTATTTTTTAATTATAGGTGAACACAATCTCTTTATTTTATTTCATTTCATTTTATTTTATTTTATTTTATGTGGTGCTGATATCAAACCTAGTGCTTCATTCATGCTGGGCAAGTGCTCTACCTCTGAGCCACATCCCAACCCTCAGTGTTGATTCTTGACCAATGGTATATAACCATCTTATATAACTTACTGAGGAAAAGGGGCAGCAGAATTTTCCTATATCTTCTACAAAAAATTTGATCTGAAGTTCTCTGCTCTACCCTACATTGTTCTCATATATGCTTTCCCTTGTCTTGGCCAAAAATCAACTTGCTGATGTCCCATGCCATTTCATCATTAGAAAACTTAAGTAACATGGGCTGGGGTCATGGCTCAGTGGCAGAGCACATGCTTCACACATGTGAGGCACTGGATTCAATCCTCAGCACCACATAAAAATAATAAATAAAACAAAATAAAGATATTGTGTCCATGTATAACTAAAAACAATATTTAAAAAAATTTAAGTAACATTATTTTCTGGAGTGAGATCACTATTTTCTAGAATGTTCTCTATGTGAAATAACAACCACTTCTCTGCTTTACAAGCTACTTGGCATGGCCTCTTCTTCTTACCTATATACATAACAATTTTCTTTTTTTATACTTTGAGCTTTATATTTTAAGAAATATCATGGAAAATAGAATAGACATGATATTCTAAGTCCCTGCTGTAAACATTTTAAATATTTAAAGGTCACTATGTTAGAAATATAGTATTAATAAATTCATACATATGTGATCAAAACTTTTTATACTAATATGTAAATGTGTTACTATAAAATATCTTGGTAAGAATCCCACACACACATTCTCATGTTTTCCTCTAGTACTAACTCTTTTTATTTATCTATTTTCATGTATGTCCTTGGGCTCATATCTCCATTTAACTCCATCATTTTCAGAAGTGTAAATAAATAAATGGGTTTAAAACAAAACCTAGTTGGTCCACGTCCAGGCCAAATTGAATGCCTAAAGTTATCTGGCCATCCCATAGCTTTTCCTTTTCTGGGAAAGTTTCCAGTGCCCAAGAGAAACAGAGAACAAGCAGTGGATAATTGTTCCTGTTTCGTGGAATTTAAACTAAAAGCACTATGTGGATGAATACCTACTCCAAGTCCTCTTTTTTTAAAACTAAATTATTTATTTATTCTAATTTATTACACATGATGGCAGAATGCAATTCACAGAGCACAGTTTTTCAAGTCACTGATTATACATAAAGTATTTTTCACACCATTTGTGTCTTCATACATGTACTTAGGGTAATGATGTCTAACTCATTCCACCATCATTCCTACCCCCCTATTCCCTCCCTCCCCATCCCTTTCCTTTGCCCTTTCTAAATTTCCTCCATTCCTCTCATATTCCACTCCATCACCATTATGAGTAAGCCTCTTCATATCAAAGAAAACATTCAGTTTGGCTTTTGGGGATTGGCTTGCTTCACCTAGCATTATATTCTCCAGCTCCATCCATTTACCTGCAAATGCCATGATTTTATTCTCTTTTAATGCTGAGTAATATTCCATCATGAATATATACCAAAGCTTCCCAATCCATTTATCTACTGAAGGGCATCTGGGTTGGTTCCACAATTTAACTATTGTGAATTGTGCTGCTATAATAAACCTTGAGATGACTGTGTCCCTGTAGAATGCTGTTTTTAAGTCCTTTGAGTATAAATCGAGGAGTTGGATAGCTGGGTCAAATGGTGGTTCCAATGGGAGCAAATCTTTACCACAAGCACATCAGACAGAGCACTAATCTCTAGGATATATAAAGCACTCAAAAACCTTAACACCAAAAAACAAATAACCCAATCAATAAATGGATTAAGGAACTGAATAGATACTTCTTAGAAGAGGATATACAATTAATCAACAAACATATGAAAAAATGTTCAACATCTCTAGCAATTAGAGAAATGCAAATCAAAACTACTCTAAGATTTCATCTCACTCCAGTCAGAATGGCAGTTACCAAGAATACAAACAAATATAAGTGTTGGCAAGTGGGGAAAAGGGCATACTCATACATTGCTAGTGGGACTATACATTGGTGCAAGTCCTCTTTTTATGACTGCAAAAACAATAGAGGATCAAATGCCAAAGACAAGTGAACAGCTTCTGGAGAATCAGAAAGAGCCTGCAGTTTCCAACATCTGTTCTGCCTTTTTAGACTTTGAACTATTTTTTTCTGCTGCACAAGATTATGGAAATTGAATACTGAGGGTGTCAAACAGGCATCCCTCATATCATAACAAAAGTTCATTGTCAGGTATGATGAATTCTACTCTTATATTTAGAAGTTTAGTGTTATCACAATTCTATGTATGTGATATAATAGAATTCAACTTTTGTGTTGGTTTTCTAATTTGTCAAGTTTTATTAAACCAAGTGTTTCCATTTGCAAGTTTTTCTTACCTTTTCTATTAGATGCACCACAGCACTGAGCAGTTCGTCCGTGTTCTCTGTGGCTACATTCATGGTAATGTTGTGGAGCACTCTACTAAGAATGTCTTCATCAAGGGGCTGATGTAGCTGATCGGCAAAGCCCCAAATCACCTGTGACTCTGCATCAGAGACAAGAGTAATGTTGGCAGTACCATATGCTTTATCAATTCTGGCACCACCTTTTGGGCCCAAAAGCACAATCTAAAAGTGTTTAGGAAATGGACTTGAAGACCCTATATCTGGCATTAGGTTGACATCCAACATGGTGTTGCTCTGGCCAGGTTCAAAGACCAATGTGCCTTCATTTCTCATAAAATCCTTTCCAGTAACAGTATGAGAGTACGACCAATTGTTTCAGCACTCCTCAACTCCTGCAAAGGAAACAATAACATATAAGTGAAACAATGATGTCTCTGAACATGACATAAACAAAATTTTATTTTGTAAAAATAAATTTCTATTTTGTTAAATAAACTGATGGGCAATATAGGGCTTTATATGTTTTCTAATCTAATTAATAATTTGTAGCGATAAACATACATCATACAGTAATGGAGTTTGGAAAGACAGGTTCTTTTGAGTGAACATATCAAAGAAGAGAACTAGAAAAGAAATGTTGCTTTTTCCCCATAAATGTCTCCCAGGTGAACACACTAAAAGTTGTGCTTTAGCTTACACATGCTGGAGAACATACGTATGAAGGAACAAAAGAAATATTAACATTTCATTCCTACCTGGAAATTTGTTGGAGAGGTAGTTGTAAAGTAGGGAGGATAAGGAGGAGGCAGAGAGAAGGAAGGAGAAGGAAGAATAAACTGGTCTCTTGCTCACACTTAAATACAGGAATGCAGGAATGTGTTGTAAGGTCCTAAGTGCATATATCTCTCATGTTTTCAGTTTGGTTATTAAAAAGTATTCAGAAAGTTAAGCATGAATACTTAGTCACGGAAGAATGAAAGGAATTCACATTTATTTACAACTGAGCCAACAACTGTGAAACTCAGAGTATAGCCCAGGATTGCAAAATATAGATGCAGAATTAAAGAGCAGGTCACTCATAGGAACTATTATTCTAGTGAAGACTTACAGAAAACAGAAGAGCTATGGAATTAATTATCTATTAATACATGGTGTTTTATGACAAAAAATAGACGAAGTACGGGAAGGGAAAGGTCAGGGCACAATTTTAGATAATGCTGGTTACAAAAGCTCTTGAGCTGATATTAAAAAAGACCTCAGTGAAGTAAAGAAATAGGTTACATGATGATCTCAGCAGAAATATTCTAGATATCAGGAGAAATATTCTAGGCAGGAAGAAGAGCAATCACAAAGTCCCTGAAGTAAGAACCATCTTAGTATAAGTGAAGAAACCAGAAGGCCATCGTGACTGGAAGCTCACATGAGAGGTGGAAGGGGTCATTTGGGGTGGGCACATGATTGGAAACATGGAAAATACAAGAAAGTGGCCCACTTCATTCAATATTTTCATCAGCGTTCAGGCTGTTATCTTTATTGGTCTTTTAACAGAAAATAAGCACAGAGGCAGGAAGAAGGCACACGTTTTTGCAATAGTTCATGTGAGAAATAGTGGTAGCTTGATTTAGGGTCCCAGGAGTGGAAAGATTTGAAGTACCCAGACTGGGAATGTATTTTGAATATAGAGTTAAGAGGACTTTATCATGAATTCAATGCTGGGTTAAAGGAAAAGGAAAATTGAGGATAAAGTCTAGCAGTTGGCTTTGATGAATAAGTAACTGCATGAATGATGGAAAGCTAGGGGAAATATTGTTGAAGGAGATATCAAGAGTCAATTATCATACATATTAAGTCTGAGATGCCTCAGACACTGAAGCAAAGATTTCAAGTAAGAAAAATTAGATACATGAGTCTGGAAAAGGGGAGGCAATTGACAAAAATTTGGGAGTCCTCAGCTTTCAGGTAACACTTATAGGTCTGCATAGTATAGCCTGGAGAGTGAGTCTGGGTAGATTCCAACAGGCATCATCACCTACATTTACATCAGAGAGGAACTCCCAGTGAGGTAATATTAAGAGCAGGAAAGTACCTCAACCTAGAAACCCAAAGGGAACAGCATCCTTCGGGAAGAGGAAGTAATCAACTATTTCAAAAAATGAACAGTCCATGAAGACAGTCTTTTAAAATCATCTGCAGAACAATGATAGAACAAAAACCTTACTGAAGGAAACTACTCAAAAGCTTATTGGCTTTTGTATTTTAAATGGTTACACTACAAATATGCATTGAATATTATATAACAAAAATCAGAACAAGTTGGATGGTTATTTAACAAACATTGTTGAATGAAATAAGGATGCCTCAGACCAACATGCCTCAGAACACAATTTCAAGAATTTAATTTGCATAACTTCCTAAACAGGTAGACCCCAAAAACATATGGTGGGTGGTAAAACTACAGATAAAAGCAATGGAGTAGTTAAACATGAAATTCAGAATAGAGGTTATCTGTAAGATAACCTCTTATATCAGAGAGGGGTTCATGGCCCCTAGTTTTAAATTCCTGGTAAAGCTGGATTTCTCACAGAGGTGGTGGTGTTTGATTAGTATGAACTGCATATATACATTTTGTCCACTGTTTTCTGGTAGAATTTGTTTCATAATTCAAATATTTAAAGGAAGTAAAAAAATCAAAATGTTCTTATATTTATAAAAATGTGGCACAAACAATCAGCAGTATGCTATTGGAAAGTCAATATAGAAACATTTGAATAAACAGGCATTATAAGAATAAGAAGTAAATTCACAATGTTTCTTGAACTTGTGTACTCTGAGCTATTGCACAAATATATAGATGATTAGCATCTGTTTTCAAATTTGGTTTAAAATATAGATGATTAGAATCTGTTTTCAAATTTGGTTTAGCTATAGGCCTATTTAATGGAAGCTTAACTAGAATGGGTGATCTTTTCATTATTTCAAGTAATTAGGATGGAAAATTCCTTCTTTATATCATCAAGACTTAAATATTGTAGAATATATGCTGCCTGTATTTATGTATATGGGAATGTATTTATGTATATGGGAATGCTGACCTAACAAAGTATATGGATGTTATAGTGACTATTCTAACTTCACTAATCTCTCCTAAGTAAAGTGAAAATCATTATCATCATAACAAAATGGTGACTTGGTTCATTACTGTGTTCTCATCTTGCCAGTTCTTGGAAAGCAGAATTACACAGCTTTATCTTCTAGCAATATGCCTAAAATTCAGAAAGAAAGAAAGGCAGGGCAATGAAACAACAGGAAGTTATGCAAATGAAATGAAACACCAGAGAGGTAAAATTATATTTTGATTTTTTAAAATCACACTTGTTACTTTTCAATAATTGTAGATTAGCATGCAGTTATAAGAATAATAAAAAGATTTCCTACACCCTTTATTTAGTAACCCTTATTGGTGGCATCTTGCATAACTATAATATAAATCATGACCAGGGTACTGGCATCAATATAGACAAGACTATCAAGACATTTTTTTTTCTTTTTCTCTTTGGTACCAAGGATTAAACCCATAGGCACTTAACCACTGAGCCATGTTCCCAGCCCTTTTTATTCTTTATTTTGAAATAGGGCCTTGCTAAATTGCTGAAAGCTGTCTTTGAACTTGTGATCCTCCTGCCTCAGCCTCAAAGAATCCTTCAGTTGACTTTTGTCTGCACTCTATGCCACCCCCTCTTTCATCTTTGGAAACCACTAAACTCCAATTCGATGATTTTTTAATTTTGGGAATATTATATAAATGATATCATTTTTTTCACTTAGCATGATCATGTGGAGGTGACTCTGGTTGTCATATGTATCAATAGATTATTTTTAATTATTACTGAGTTGTGGTTCAGGGCATGGACACACTACAGTTTAACCATTCACCCATTAAAAAGAAAATGTTGTTGGGGCCTCAGTAGCTCAGTTGGTAGAGCATTTGCCTTGCATGTGTGAGGCACTTGGTTCAATTCAGTGCCCCTGAGTTCAATCCCTGGTACCGGGAAAAAAAACATAAAAATAAAAAAAAATATTTGTTGAAGTTATAAATTTAAACAGAACAATTAACTTGCTCTCAAGAATTCCTTGAGGATAGATGTATGTCCAATACACTTTTATGTACTTCATCTTATCCAGAAACCATTGTACCCATACAAGGTAATTAATAAATACTATTTATTGATTGTGAATAAGCATATATATTTGGAGAAGAAAATCCAAAATCATATACAATCTATCAAAAATTATTTTTAAAACCAAAAAAAAGAATAACTCTACCTGAATCTTTCCTAAGAGTCTTCCAGTTCTTTCGAGGACCAAGGATAAAATCATTGTGGATTTGGGGTTAGGAACAGAAATTTTGCTTTGATCGAGAAATCTTATAGTGCTAAATGGAGATTCACTCTTGCTGATGGTGATTTTGCTCACTAGGTGGCGCCCAAGGATCGCTCCACCAGTAACTCCAGTGAGAAGAATTTCAAAAGGCTCCTCAAATTCACTGCATAGCGAGAAGGAGCAATTCTGAGTCTAAACATATTAAAATGCTTGTAAAATCCAAATAACTAGTCATTTTCCAAATTGATCATACATATTCAAGGCACAGTATTCAGACTCCAAATGGAAGAGGAGGGTGCTTAACTGAAAGCATGAATGATCAGCATCAATATTACATAACCTGGGACAGTTATTAGACTTTCCTCCTCTCTTTTCAGTTGCTTAAGGCTTAAGGAAGTGCACTGAAGGATGTTTCCACATTCTGATTAGAGTTTTTAAGTCTCCAGAAATAGAAATTATCTCTTCTATTTGAAAGGAAATGACATACACAATGATGGTCCCGGGACTCCTTTCCCTATGCCCAACATCCCCTAAAGTCTTTCATCTGCTCTTTCTCAATGGGCACATGTATTATGGGTGCATGTTAGAGTCAGATCTCAATATCATGTTTTATGTGGGCCCACACAGTTTCCTGGATTACCAACCTTTCACTGCCATCAGTGATGGAGACATTCATAAAACTTAAGTTCTGTCCATGCTGAAAGGTGACTGAACTGCTGTGCAGCATATAACTGATGCCCCCGGAACAGCAGAGGAGCTCTGGGAGATGGCATCAGCAGTCACAATGCCATAAGTTCCATGCAGCCTCACCACTGGGATCGCAATTGCTCGAACATCCTCCTCCACTGTAAGGGGAACTGGGAGTTAACTGGTACACCGGAAAAAGCAACCAACTTTTATATGATTCAGACAAATTAAACTAGGTAACTAAACATGATGTGACAAGGCAAGCTATCACTTTAAAAACGATTAGTGAAAATTTCATGACTCATTTTTTTTAGAAATAATGTAGTTCACTAGATGTTGAAAGTTATAGTGAACAGTAAAGGTTAGAATCCACACAACCTATTTAGTCATTAGCATAGGCATTTCTTCTCTGTGTACCATGTACAAACATAAAGACTTGGTTTATAAGACAATGTTAGCTGGACTTAAGAAACTTCAAATTTATATATGGATTACAAATTTATATATGGATTAGTTCTAAATAGATTGTTGAAAGATAATAATATAAATAAAATGTATGCTACTTATATGAATACTTTAAAAATCTACATAAAAAATTCTGTTATGGTTTCAGGTCCTTTAAAATATACTGTGAATATGAAAATGCAACCTCAATGCTTGATTTCAATTTAAAAATTAATTTTAAAATATTTATTTCTACTTGAGCTCTACTAACCTCAATATATTAAAATATCATTTCATAGAGTTCACATATCTAGGGATAAATAAGAGTGCACTTACATAAAAACTATATATAAAGAGGTATTACCCCATGATTCCCAAAAAGAGAGTGAATCAAAATTAAGAAACGGAAAAAATAGTCAAAATCCTATTTCTTTCTTCATGCAAAAATTCAACACAAATTGTAATATCTTGCATGATTTACCCATAAAAGTCATTATTAACCAATTCTTTAAATGATTTTTTGATGAACTTTAAAAATGTCGAGATAACCAAAGAATTTTGACAGAAACAATGGAGCCAATAAATTACTTGCCCAAGCAAGATAACATGTTAATTTTTCAGATTAAATAGCATTTTTATTTGTTATTTTTAGGTATACATGACAGTAGAGTGTATTTTGACATGTTATACATACACGGAGTATAACTTATTCTAATTAGGATCCCATTTTTGTGGTTGTACATGATGTGGAGTTTCACTGGTCATGTCTTCATATATGAATAAAAGAAAATTATGTCTGATTCATTCTACTGTCTTCCCTATTACCATTTCCCCTCCCTTCCCTTCATTCCCCTTATATTCTTCCTTTGAATAAAACCATTTCCTAGAAAGGGAGCTTTCTCTTTCTCCCTAGAAAGGGATATAGCCATAATTCTCTGTACTCTTCTTCTATAGAAGGGAACTTCTACAAAGGGAAACTGATACTCAAACTATTTCCAAAAATAGGATCAAGATCCAGACACTACCTCCACCTGCACCAATAACAAAGTCATTTCAAAGGTAATTATTCACTAAAAAGTGAATATTCACTAATTTCTTATGACATAGGAAATTAAATAATTTAGAGAAGTTTTCATTAAAATGTTTAAAACTGAAACATTTTAATAATCCTAAGGTTAAGTATAATTTTTTTCTACAATCACTTATTTTTAACCATTTGGCTTTGCCATACACAGAATGGTTCAAGACTTCATATTGATAATTAAAAACATTTTCAAAATTAGTAAGTATAAAAATATAAAGGTATATATGTGTGTGCACACACACATACACACCAAACCAAGAAAATTTTACATATGCAAATTCAAACTGAATACTATGTTCAGGTACTTTCTAATTGAGAAGATGGTGGAAAACATACAATTAAGCCACTTGGACTTACCTTTGAAAGTAGTATACTTTGGGTCAAATTCAATGATTCCCTCTGCATTATCATTTTTCATTATTATGATTCGAACAACAGAGGTGTTTCCTATTTCAGGAGGTTGATCTATCTGAAGTCCATTTTCTTGGATGGTAAAATCATATCCTCTTTGGAAAGTCATAAAAAATAAAATTTTAAAACACAAAAAATAAATAACAAATACATAATTGCTTAGCATGAATTGAAAGATCCTTTGGAATATTTTAGCTCCTGTAACTTAGCTCTATTAAGTATTGTAATACTTTTAAGGATACTCAACACTAAGGTACTCCTTTTTTTAATGATGTTTTGAAAAGATTTCTGTGCTTCTCCCAATTACTGGCACCTTCATGAAACCAAAACTAATATAAAATCACTAAACTTGGGCAATGTGAACATAGTAAATCTATTAGAAAATTTGGAAGCAACTGAAATAAGACAAACCTCTGGAGATCACTTCTGAGCACATGTATAGTAATGAGCCTTGGGCACTCAGAGAGTAAACCAGGTAGGGGTGAGGTTTACATTGCTAGGTTACAAGGGTTGCTTTAAAAAATATAAGGAGTATCTTTTTGTTAATTAAATTTCAAGTTAAACCATCAAGATTTAAGAAAATAGTTTAATGAAATTATAATTCCACTATATTGAGGGCAGTTTACTTATATAATAACATTTCTACAAAAGACATTTTTTAAGATAGATGTTATTCAGGCTTTGACTTACAGGGCTCTATGACACTTTATTTTCTAAAGATAAAAAAATGACAGTGAATGATTTTAGTCCTTACAATTCTCAAATTCTGTTTACCTGATATTTATAACCTACCTTGTACTGAAAATTGAAAAGTGGTAAATAAATATTTTGTATTAGGCAAAATTGGAAAACTGAGGATTAAAATATTAAATGATAATAGTAACTATTATCAGTACTCTGAGATGGGTTGTAAATTAGCTGATTACCATACCCTAGTATCAAAGTAGTAGTAATTCTAGTGAGCAGGCAACAAGGAAAAAACACTGTGCTATACTACTTTCTTTTTCAGATCAAAGGAAGTCCAGAAATTTATCTGGAAGGACACACTTCTCTCCCAGAATTAAACTTAAGTAGAAACTACTTTTTTAAAAAGCCAAGAAGGCAAAAATCTTTAAGTCCCCTTATAATCAATCAATAACACACATATGATCTCACATTTAATTAGCTATTTCTTCCAAAATGAATGTATTTGATTCAAGGGGTGACCAGTTTGACTTTTAACATATTTAATATGTGTAGAAATTCATTCCCATTGCCAGTCACCGAATCATTTCTGGGAAATTAAAGATTTGAATTGTAATAAACACAAAACATTTTTCCCCCAGCTAGGATGATGTACCCTCTACTTAAGGCACTGAGAGAGAAATATTTTAGTTTAAAAAGTTTTTAAAGCACAAAGTTATGTAGCAAATGTAAAACTATTTTTATATACAAAAAAATATTTCTTCCAGATTCCTATAAACACAAAAGCTATTCTAGTGGAAGGACCCCCTTTGTGTCCTTTGTAAGCTGTGCAGAGAAGAGGAGCTTGCAAAGCTGCTGAACCTGTGAGCTGTTCAACCATGGGTACTCAAGTATGTGCTAAGGGTGTTTTCCATCTCATCAACTGAGCCAGTTCCATGAAAACAGAGAATGAAAGAGACTCATGATGGTTAAATTTTCATCTTCACTAAAAACATAGTGCACATTAATGGCCAACCATCTTCCACTCAAAAATTTCCCCACTTTAAAACTGATGTTGGGCACCACCCATAAGAAAACAATATAATATAGCTTTCAGACACACAATGGAAGATGCCCCTCCCTCCAGTTCTTTCTCAGGTACAGAAATAGCAGGAAGCAAATTCTGCCACCCCAGCAGACCTGTGACCTAGAGAACAGTTAGGATCTCTCCTCACCAGATTACTAGACACAGTGTCATCTCATTCCCTGCCTGCTCTGAATGAATTCACAGACCAGAGCCACATACTCTGTAAATTCAAGAGAAAAATTAAAATTCAGAAAAGTGCAAATAATAACACCTAGTCTTTTTCATAATTTCCCTTCTATGAGCTGTTGGAACATCACATAGGTTGAAAAACAGCAAGAAAAGAATAGTTGTACACCTCAGTATTGGTGTCTACACATGTAGCTTTATTCATTCTCTCTCCCTCTTTTTTACTCATTTCCTGTTCTTCTTTACCTTCCCTGGAGTTCCACCTTTAGAATTGCTACAGAAAATTCTTCAGGGCCTTCAGGATGGTCGTCATCAAGGACTTCAACAAGCAGACTCTTCACCGTCTTTCTGGCTTCAAGGAGGAGCTCTCCTGATGCAGAAACAAAATCTGAGCCAGCATCTGCTGTCCCGCTCACAGTCTTGTACCAGAGTCTCACCAGGCCAAAATATCCACCCGAACGGATGATCGTGACATTAACCTAGGCAAAAAGCATTTTCTCATTTGATTTGTATGTCTATTCTACCAGACAACATTATCACTAATTAAAGACTATTTACCAGGATTATGTTGAAATTAAACATGAATTTATAAAGTATATGCTATATGTTAAAATAATGTTAGGAGCAATTTAATGTGTTTGTGAAAAACTTTAGACTACGAACAAGAGAATACTTTTAAAGAGCATTCACAACATCAAAAACAAAAACAATATTAATATTTTTAAGTAAGTCACACCATACCCCCAGTGCTTCCTCTGATACTCGAAGCTGCTCCTGTGAAAAGGAAAATCGGCCATAGGGAAAGTCACTGGCCACCACAGTGATGTTGGCCTTGCTTCTGGAGTCACTCAGCACACCTCCCTCGCTGACTTCAGTGAGCTGAAACTCATAGAAAGACTTTTCCTCAGGAATATTATCATTCAAAGCCTAGAGAAGGATGAAAACAATCATTAACAGTAAAATCTGTAAAACTTAAACATTCCTTTTACATAAAAAGCAGCAACAGATTCTGCAATATTACCAACCTCATCATGGCCCACCCCAACACCCCCCCCCCACACACACACACACAGAGTGAAGGGCATAATAAGCCAGCAACATTGATACCTGTATCACTACAATGGCTGCAGACTGTCCATCTCGCATTATCAGTTTTCCTGACGTTTGAGCAAACACCTCCACAGAAGGAGGGATGATTCTCCAGAACACTGTGACCTCTGCCCAGATCGCTGGGCCGTGAACAAGGCTACAACAATACACAAATGTATATTCAATACATTTTGATTGCTGGTACTTTTCCTAAATGTTTACTGAATCTTTCAACAGTAACCAATTTTCATTTATTTCAAGAACTTAATACTTTTAACTAAACTCGTCTATCAATTATAAACTGCAAGAAAGTACTTAGAAAATACTGAGCTAGTGTAGTGTCAATGTATGACAAGCATATTGGCAAAAACTGAACATTAATAGTGGGAGGGAATAAAAAGAAGTTGTTACAGATTTTTAATACATAGGGCATAAAATATGAATAGCCTAACAAACTTCTCCAAAGAATAATAAACACTTCATACATGTGCATACTAATGGAAAAGGATAAATAATCATCTTTGGATAACTATCACAAAGATAAAATTTTCATGAGAAAATTTGAGAGAAACAGACATTCCTATGATCATACTAATTTAGTTATACGATAAGTCCTGACATTGTAACACTTAGAATCAAAATCTTTGACCTTGATGCTTTTTTAAAAGATGGTTTCCAGCTAAGGCAAACATGCTAACAAAGATGGAATATATCTCCTATATTGCACATTTACCTACAGAATAGGGCTGAAAGCATGGACTTTTGATCTCAACGCCAGGAGCTTTCCTTGGTGTAGGTTATGCAAATCATCCATTAGTCTGAAACTTTTTTGGGATCTAATTTCTATTTCAGTCTAAAAGGTGCAGCATTTCCAAATGATGCTACCTCTATGTAAAATCATGATGCATGAACACTGTGTATGCACTAAGAATGGTGTACTATGACTAATCCTTTAAACAATGTCATAACCCCGTAGAAGCAAAGAAAAATCTTGAAGCTCTTACCTGATGATAGCAGTACCCTTATATTTAGCTGAAGGCTCCCCAATGAGGACATGCCTAGATGATGGAGCTATCCCAACTTCTCCTGGCGCTCCCGTTTCTCCCAGAGTGATTATTGATGCACTACCTAAGTTGATGATGACACATAACACAAAAGGATAACTACCCAAAATACATACAGTAATGCTAGAATTTTCCTGACCACAGATTTTGCTTTTTGTCACAGACCCATGAATAGGATGGAGTTTTTATAGCAAAAAAGACATATAACAATACAAAGTTTTTATAATTAAACTCTGGGCCATTTTTTTACTGTGATTATTGTTGATAGAACACACAACAAAAATTTTCTTGAAACATTCTCTACTGATCCAAGCAACAAGTCATCACAGGAACCATATGATGCCTGTTTCTGAAGTGTCAAAATATGTAGTTTCTATTTTCAGATGAAAACAGGTAAACACTACATATCAAACATAATGTGTTAGTTTAAAACAATGTTGAATTATAAAAATAATGTTTCCAAAATTTAGGAAATCAAAACCATTATTAATATTTCAAATAAATAATTCCAAACTTACATAAGACAAGCACATCAGAGCACATATGGAGCATGCATGAGGCCCTGGGCTTCATTCCCAGCAGAAAGGGAGGGAGGGAGGGAGGGAAGGAAGGAAGAAAAGCACATGACAAAAACGGGATTACATTGAGCATGTTGTTCTGAAACCTACTTTATTACCATAACAATTACCCATGTAATTGTTATTCATTTTCAATGTAGTTGTTTCTCTGCCACATCATTTTGAATGATTGCATAGCATTCTGCCACATTTAACCAGTCTCCTAATATCACATAATTTAGGAAGCTACCATAATTAATTTTATAATGTTGCTTCATAAAAATTTTTTATTTAAAAAGTCACAGCTGAGCAGTATGAAATCTGACCAGTCTTACCAACATCGGGTATTATAATGTTAATTTAAAAATGTACTTACCTGAGTACATCTTATGTTTTAGCAAAATTTTAGGAATTAGAAAACCTAACATTGCCTATCCCTGTAACTACTAATTATCTGCTTTAATCTACTTTTTAATTTCCAAAATTTTTCTTACCTTTTGCGGGAGATATTTCTACCTCATCAATTGGTAACAGCTGAATTGTATAATGCCTGTCCTTTTTCAGCATGGTGTCTTGCAGTGCATGCAATACAATAGTCTTCTGAGACTCCTTCTATAGCAAATGAGAAGAACAATAAATCTTCCAGATTGACCAAAGTCAAACTTTGGTGTTTTTATTAGCAGAATAAGGTTTATGCGCATAATCACTTTTTCAATCCTTTCTGTTGCCTAGAATAAGGGTTGCATCTAGGGAGAATTATTATACAAAAAAGTCAACTCTAACTATAAATTCCATTTATGCTTTTAATAGGAAAAATTTTAAAAAATTAACTCATCTCTCATCTCCTAAATTTACTGAAAAATTTCAATACTGGAGTTCAATCTTTTAGAGGACAAATGGTTACATCGTAATGTAAACTGTAAAAAGTCAAAGATTTAATATCTGTAAGGGGAGTTGGCTCCATTCAAGAAGAAAAACAAGCAATGTATGACCTGAGATTATAGTCACAGCTGCAATCGATAGGCTAGAGACACTTGCTGTAGTTAATTATCACTGACATTCTTCTCATGGCCTGTATTGTCAATGTTAAGTTATCTCTGGCACCTTCCTGGTTAACAATAGTACCACAGGCAGCAATACAGGAGCCTAATTCATAAGGAAAATCTAGTGCTTCCATCCAGGAACCTGGAATTTTATATACACATTTCAATGTTTTTTTTTAATCTTCACCTTTCAGATTTTGTTTTCCTTTGTTCTTATATGTTCCACTTGTTTCTTGCTGAATGCATCCTGTTTTCTTATACTTTTTTTCCCCTTGCTGTTAAAACACAGGAATCCTATTTGTTTGTTTGTTTGTTTTTGAGATGAGGTTTCAAGGTCTTGCTATGTTGCTCAGTCTAGTTTTGAACTCCTGGGTTCAACAGAACTTCCCACCTCAGCTTCCCAAGTAGATGGAACTACCTATGCATACCACCATGCTTGGCACAGACTATTACTGATTTTATGTTTCATTCTTTTTTTTGTCCTGAATCTTAGGAGCACATTTTGAATTGATCCTCTTCTGGTCTTCAGCCTTCAGCACTATTTCCATTGGACAATGGATGGCCTTTTATTTCTATTTAGTCTTTGTCCTTTATCTGTCCATTTCTTTTGTTCGTTTTATTTTGCTTTTTGGTACTGGGGATTTGAACTCAGGGATACTTTACCATTAAGCTATGTCAGCAGCGCTTTTTAAATTTTTGAGAAATCGGTCTCCTAAGTTCCTGAGGCTGGCCTTGAATTTGGTGATCCTTCTTCCTCAGGCTCCCAAGTAGCTGAGATTATCGTTGTGCACCACCATGCCCTGTTTGTTGTTTCTGACCTGGGGTCTCACTATTTGCCCAGGCTGGTCTTCTGAGTTCAAGTGTTCCTTTCATCTCAGCCTTCAGAGAAGCTGGGATTACAGGTGCTCACCAAAGTACCTGGCTTCTGCCCTTTAAATACCATTTGTCAAATCCCTCCTCATCCTGTCACTCACTCTTAAATGCATTGTGTCTGCTTCTTAATTTTTCTTTCAGTATACACTATTAAAGTCATCCACATTTCTGCATGCAGATTTAATTTAACCTTTTAATTGGTGTGGACAGTCCACTGTTTGCATTTACAATATTTTCAACATTTATCTAATAAGGACTATTAATATTGTAAACAATATTACCACAAACATTCTTCTACATGCTTCTTTGTATTTACAGTAATTTCTCTGAGGTGCTATTGTTTGAAAATATAGTTAGCGCTCATAATTTTTGGAATCCCTATTTACACATTTGCCTGCTCAACCAGTTTTTTTTTTTGTAACCCCAGAATCAGTGTTCAGGCACTTTTATGGTCATTTGCAGAGATGTGCACACTAGCAAAATCTCTGAGTCATTTTAACATATTTTTCATTTTAAATAAGCACTGCAACTCAGACTTGAACAGCTTATCTAACACAAAACAATATTTTCTCCTTATAACATATCACAAACTCTTTGTTGAAGACTGAAGATTTCAGCTCTACACTTGGGGGCCATTTAAAACAGTGAATTCACCAACAGAAAATTAAAATGGAAATGAAATGGCAATACATTGACAATGACAAAGACATCTGTTTACATTATGAGAGTGGAAACAAGAAAAGTCACGTCTTGTTCTACCTCAGGTGGGAATGTGCTAATTGGGCGAATCTTATTTTCCACCACTATTTGTGTGTTCACAAATGACTGTGAGAGAAGCAAGAGTACTGATTTGGAGATTTACAAATAAATTTTAGTCAACAGGCAAATTCACAAATGTAGCATTGTGGATAATGATCAACATGCATCATAAGAATCAACAAGAATCATTACACAGTTATGTTGCCACCCACCTTACTACTCTAGATATAAGGCAGTTTCCATGTGGTATGATCTCCATTTCTCAAAAAAATTGACAAGATGTAATAGGAAAAACTGCTGACAGGTGATTACAAGTAGCAAATGCCAATGTTTTTGGAACACTAGTTACAAAAGATAAATGTTCTGGGATAAAAGGTGATGGGGAAGTTTCATGGGGAAATATATTTAGAAGAGTTTCTCTATTAGAGATTCAAAATGTATGCAAGCAATTTTTTTAATTGCACCAGGAAAGCTTTCTTAATTCAGTTTGGAGTTTCCCAACTCTATTTGAACACTCAATCTTTTAGAGCAATTATTCTTCTGCAGAACAGCAGTACAGAGCAGTGGTTCAAGAAATGTTACTACAAACTACATTAGGAAAACAAAAACAGTTTCTCAGCTTTTTGAAATTTGAAGCCATTAATTTTTGATCATACAATGTAGAAAAAAGTTGAGCTTTACTGTATTAAGTTGAGGTATCAACTTGATATTTTATTAGAATTTTTCTAAATGACTTTAAAACTATTTTAAAGGTTTTTGGAAAGTATTTTCTAAGTGTTAGGGGGTTGGTTAGCCTCTTTACAACCATAACATCATGTAATCCTTATAGTCTTTATTCAAGTTCAGCATTACTTGTCCTTGGTTTGCATTAGAAAACCAAATGTGAGAAGAATTAATGAACTTTCCTGGAATCACATGCTAGCAAATGGAAGAGTGAAGATTTGAATCAAAGTTAACTAACTATGGACTCTACATCGTTTTTATTTTTTCGGTGGCTACTCCCAGTATCACAAGAGAATTAAGACTATAAAGTGAGTAAAGTAGATGAGTATAGGTGACAGAAAACTGCAACAGCACATAAATCCTTGAGAAAGTGGAACTAGGGAAAAGAGAACACTGAGCAAGAAATGTAAAATGCAGAGAAACAAATAAGAAATACCAGAACTATAAAAGCCATGGTGAAACAGAGGACTCTCAAAGAAAGGTGTTAGTATCAAATACTGATAGGAATCAATGCAGTGGAAAATATATAACCAATTATTCAGTGCAGTGAATTTGCGTTAGTATGAAAAATAAATGTTTAAGATAAATTCTAAAGTAAAAAGAGCAAGTTACAGAACAGATTGCAGACTAAAATTCCATTTGTGTAAGAATAAGATACATATGCTTGAATATGCACAGAAAAAAATTGGAATGCCATATAAGAAACTGTCAATAGTGGTTACCTCTGGTAAGTAGCAAAGCAAGATCTAGGAGAATTCATGGGGATTTTACTCTTTTCACATCCATCTGTATTGATTGAGGTTTACACGAAGACACATATTTTTATAACAAATTAAAATATAAAGATGGAGGGAAGGGACTTCTAAGTTAAACTGGCAGCAGGCTGATTGGGGGAGATGTGCCTTCTTCAAATGCACATATAGACACCATAAGGGACCTATACTGACAACAAAGGAAAAAGAAACTGAGAAAAGGTTTCCAAATTCAAGGCATAATTTTCTCTTATAGAGGTATCAATCTGGGGTTGACTAAATGGCACATGTACATTCCCCAGCCTGAACATAAATAACATGGAGAACCAGGGGATTAAGACCATTTGCTGAGGTCTCTGAACTCCAGGCCACAGAGACTACACTGACCACAATAACTGGCTGCCATAAAATGCAAAGCTGTTGTGGTCCTACTCTTCACATCAATTCTGATCCTACAATTCACATTATGCATAGAGTGAATGAAATGGGAGTTATGTGTTACATCCCAGGAATTGCACACTTCACATGAGTACACTTAATAAGGTCCCAAGCAGGAATGCACATTTTCCTAGAAGTCCTAACAACATTTAAAAAGTGAATATATTGGATCTGAAGTAAATTTCCTATGTTCATACATGAATACACCACTATGTACAACCACAAGAATGGGATCCTGAATAAGTTATACTCCATATATGTATAATAAGTCAAAATACACTCTGCTGCCATGTGTATCTAAAAAGAAAAAAATAAAAATGAAAAAAAGTGCATCTATTACAAAATAGGTACAAGTAACACTAACGAGAACTGCATGAGTGAAGAGATGAAAATTAAGAGATGTTATTTAAGAATAACAATGTCAAAAAAATGTAATTCAAAAAAAAATTCCCCAGAAGCAACAAACAGTAGGATCCAAGCTGCAGAAAATTTTATCAGCGATATACAGAATAAGTTGGGATTTGTAAAATCAGAATGCAAAGAAAAAGGTGGAGATAAAAATTATGTGTGTCACAGTGATGTCTTAGAGCATTAAATTTAGTTTCTCTGTGTGTTTCCTTTCCTTTGTTCTTTATCCAGGGGCCATTTTACTTCTTCCAGGCTACGTTGAAAGCAAAGTTTCTAGGAAATTATTGAGCTAAAGGGAAATACAAGATAGGGGAGAAATAATAGTATTCTTGGGATTGAAATCTTTTGAAGAGGTAGGAAGGAAGCAGGAATGGGTAGAGGGAAAAGAACCAAAATTAGCAGAAAAATTACACTTATTCACAGAAGACCAAGGGAAAACAGTAGGAGAGATCTCAGAGCAAGCTTTTCTTGAGCATGGCTCTACCCCAGATCTCCATGTAGATTTTCTGATGTCCAGTGAGATCTTATCCCTCCAAGAAAGGACTCATTACCCCATGTGCTGGGAGTATTTCAGGCAGACAACTCTCATCCTCAGGCTCCTTTGGAAATTGCCTCATCTGAAGAAATACCTCTCCTGTAGGTCAGATCCTCTTTCTGGCATAGTTCACTCGTGGTGACTTACACAACACAAGAATATGAAACTCAACGCTTCTAAAACTCAGGACAACTTTGAATTGTTAGTCCCTTTTGAAGGCAAGCTATAGTGTGTGGTAGTGTCAGTTCAATACTCCATCATAGCTTGCCTTCAACCCTGCACAATGCTGCTGCTTCTACTTGAACAGATGTTGATCTAAGGAGTACTCTCTCCAAAACCTTTAGGCCCTGCATCTCATAACTTTCTCACCAGGAAAGACCTACTGACATATCATCTGTGGACATTCATCAGTCCTGGAGGCTCGCACACTTCTGTAATAATATGGAGCTCAGATATCCTTCATGCAGAAAGACATAGTCAGACGTGACTTCTCTAGTGCCATGAAACAACTGAAAAGATCACAAAGAGAATTTCCCTGTAAGTGGGGGAAGAGTAACTCTCACAGTCATTGGTACATTTTAAGGCAGTCCAGGAAGCTATTATACAGTTAACTGTGGTACCACTAGGGCTGCCCTGTAGACTAGTATCTCAATTGTCAAAGTGAGCATTGCTGTGAGAATTATTTGTGGGATTAGAGATCCACCTGTGTAGTAGTAGCCATAAGCAGGACCAGGAGAAGACTGCAGGGGTTGTCAAAACCAAATTAAAACCCCTGTCCTGTAGATATGGATACCTTAGAACTAGATATGCAAGAACAATGGTGCTGCTATACAATTGTACATAAAGGAAACTCAGCCTTCAACCTGTTTAAGACTGGTGAAAAACAATTAGCAAATAGGGTCAAATCCAGGAATAAATCCATCCTTCTTGAGGCTGTGCTCTGAAAAGGAATGGCTTTACCCAATAGGGGAAAATATAACATTATTTGCCATTTGGTATAGATGTTCAAAACCAGAAACCCTTTGTAATCACCTGAGAAATACATCTAGCAGTTGGAACCTGGTAACTAGAAAAATATGCCCTTTATTACCAAGGAAAACCTTCACAGAAATTCATGACTCATTTCTAAATTTTAAATTCTTTGTATGCTAGGTGAGAAATTTTTCAGATCATAGCTAAGGTATGCAACCTAGATGTTTCCTGACTCACCGCTTATTAGATTCTGAGAAACAAAGGGATGCTATATCTGCAACACCTGAAATTTAATGCCATTAGAGCAACCAATACATCAAAAATGGTAATATTTAAGGAGCAATAGTCTGTCAGAGGGCATCACTAATTAATTTATTATTCACCTATTAGTAAACCAAAAGAAAATACTGTATTTTTTTCTTTGGTTGTGAAAGCTCTGAAGAAAAAAAAAACAAAGCACGACCCCTAGTTTCTGGTTCTACTATTTGTAGAAACCAATCATATGGTCAAAGAGATCCTGTTCATTCATCAAAGTAGACAGAACCTTTCACCTTCACTTGTTGTTGTAGAGGGCTGAGATACATACAGAAGGATTGTAATGGGCTTCCCATTCTTAAATTATGTATCTTGATTCAGTTTTCTGAGCAGCTATAATATCAATCTTTTTCTCAAAATGTACAGGAATGTTAAAAATTTAAAGCATTTGTAAAGCTGAGACTATCTACGAGATTGTATTAATATGAGACACAATCAACCTATTCTTAGTATAAAAGTTTTGTATACTCAGAACTTTGCCCTCAGTCAGAGAAGGAACTGTAAGATGTTGGCCGTGGGATAGAAATAGAGTGTGAATTAAACAATCTGACAGCAGAATTGGGAGTTTTCTCCCTCTTTCTGAGAAGAATTTTTTAAACAATATCTTCATTTTATTTTTATGTAGTGTTGAGGATCGAACCCAGTGCCTCATGCATGCTAGGAGAGTGATCTACCACTGAGCCACAACCCCAGTCCTCAGAGAAGAATTTTTTTCCCCACAGTGTAGGGAATTTCAAAATATTCCAGATGTATTAAATACTATCATATAAATTCACAGTAATATTATGCTAAGAGAAATTAGACAAAATTAGAGAAACTACAAATTATAAATATCAAATTAGAGAAATATAACAGGAGTCCTCATGCTGCCATTACCTCATCAAAATGAAGTGTCCCACTTAAAGGACTGAGATTATCCTTAGCTTTCTCGTCTGTAGTCCACCGAAGTCGGAAGGCGCCCTTTCCCCCTGGGGACAGGACAACTGTCAATGTCACATATGAATTGTCATCAGAAAACAGGGAATCATTGACCATTATCTGAAAGAAAGAAAATCCAGTAACACAAAAAGAATAACAGAAGAAACAAACAGAATCTTCTTTTCATGATGACTGCAGTTTTCGAATTTAGAATTCTATTCATGAAATGTTACAATCATGGCAGAGAAAAATATTTCACCCCACTTCCTATCCTTCTTAGACACTCAACAACATGGCATTGCCCATCTTCTCTTGCAACTAGATGGAGCCACTGAATTCTTGTGAGTAGATTATATCTAGGAGCAACATATGCTGCTGACACTCTGGCCATAAACTTCCACACAATCCTCCATATTCTCTCTTTTCCCATGTGTCAGGTGAATAGAGAGGATAGAAGGAGTCTGATACCTGAGTTATCAGTTAAAGACAAGGTATCCATAACAATTAGCCAACTAGGAATACTGGCATAGGACTCTTGTATAAAGAATAACATTATGGGAAGGAACTAAGATTTAGGGTTTTTTTGTAAAGGTGTTCAGGCTCCCCACATAATACAGACTTCAAACTGTCCTCTCAATTATCTGCAGTTTACTTACTTTAGTAAAAAGAGGTTTTTTAGTTAAAAGAGGTTTAACTTGATTTAAAGAGAGGAGATTCGATACATTAATTTGCCAGTATATTTTTTACACAAGTCCTTATTAAAATAAGTAATTCAAATGAATTACACGTTAACTCAGTGAAATAAAGTCTGAATTGAACCTACAATATCCACCTTCAGTGCAAATGCAAAATAACACAATGCTTCCATTTTTAAGGCAGATACAAACTTAACAAACATGAAATATAGGTTGGTCGGTTGGTTTTCCATGAGACTTTGCATTCAAACCAATAATATAGATTTGGAGCTAACTGATATGTGTTGAATTTCCATTATTTGTCAGTTCTTCATACACTTTGCTTTTTTTAAGATTCACAGAAACTCAGAAATCAGATGTGTATGCATATTTGGCAAAAAGGGGGCCTGGAAAGTAGTTTGATATTTAGACTGATATTTACTAAGAAAGAAAAAAGAAAGTAATCCATTATAAATCAATTGTATACCTGTGATGGTTTTGATTCCACAGATATAGCATTAGTTTGGGTTTCATATGTAGATTTCTGTAGATCTCTGATATTCCTATTGTCTTGGCATATATACTGCATTATTCTATGAGCAGCTTATTAACTTTGACACATTAATACTAATCTTTCCTCAATATTCTTCAGTTCTCAGTCTAATCTATGGCACAATTAATGCTAACAGAATGTTTACTGTGTGTGCAATGTTGTATGTTTATATACATGTTAAAAGATAAACTCCATGTTATTGGGGACTTTCTCAATAAAAAAGATGGGATATAAGGAAAGCAGCTGGAAAGAGCTGCCAAGAAGCTATTCATTCTACACAATAAAAATAGCAACTGACACTTAGTGTAAAGAAAGCCCAGGTACATGAACTCATTTACTCCACAAAACAGTTATGAGGAATTATACACTGCAGACTGAATAACCTGAATCTCACTTGTGAATCTCAAGACAAATTGGAAATTTAAGGCTATTTCGATAAGATATCATTTCCAGGCATGATTCAATTAGGTTTAGAGCACAAAAGTTTATGTTAGCAGTTAAGATAAAATGAATAAGCAAAAATTACTTATGAATAGTAGCATAACTTTATTTTCCATATAGGGAAGAGAAACTTAAAAACCCAATATCCAACATCCAACTCCAAAAGTGTGATGAACTCCAAAGCAAAAACATTAAGGTTTTACCACCTAAAGATTTCAACACTAAACCTGAAATTTTAACCTAAGCTCATACTCTAATAGAGGAATTTTATTAAAAAATTAAGTTACTTATTCATAGATATTAAAATATGCAAAGAATTCCATGTGGTTGAAAATACACAAAATATTAATGCTGTCTCTCTTAGGATACTAATATTATGGAAAATTTTACTCTCCTCTTTAAATTTGTTTTATTTTTTCAGACTTTAATGCTGTCTGAGAGATAATCACAGCTATTCTTTTGCCAATCCATCACTCCTTGGAAACACTTGTGCAGTTTTTTGCCAAGGAAGAAAGAGAGTTTCATGGAGCCACAGCAAAACTGTGCTCTGTTCCTTTTATAGTTCCTATTTCCTAATGAAATTGAAATTTCATTGACCAAATCATTAGGTAATTATTAAGCTCTATTTTAATTCTGGAGCGTATGAAAAGCCCAGCTCTGAGAGGTAAGTTGTAGGTCTAGCCTTTCATGCTCAGGACAGTAAAGACAAGGGGCAGTCAAGCAGTTTAATCACTGAAAATTATCCACAATGATCAAATATAAATGATTAAATAAAGGGAGTGATGACATATGTAATCAGAAAAGTTGCTAAGGATCTTTATGAATATTTCATCTGGGAATTTCCTTTAAAAGATAAAATCATAATTATTATGGCCCAGAGATCATGTAATAATAATTATGATAGAGTTATAGTACTTTCAGATGTGGTGATACTTTAATATTAGTTGCCAAGCTACGCCACACAAATGTTTAATTCTTATGATTAACCAATCATAAGAAGCTTTTTTCCCTCCCTCAGAAGATGAACCAATAATAAGTGAACTCCCTCTTTCAGGTCTTGGAAGAAAACAGCCAAGTGTTCTAGAAGGGAGAGGGAAGAACATGACAGCATACCAGAACTGAGGGAAAATTCCCTCATCAACTAAACCCATCCTGGGACGCCACATTCAGGCCATGACAGTCCTGTTATGTGGCCAGGATGGTGATCTGTAGAATAGACAGAAAATAAAAGGTATGGACAAAAAGTACTTCTTGGTCTAGTATACTCAATAAATAGGAAATTGCATTCCCTCTGTAATTGTCCGGTGTTAGGAGCTCACATTATATCAAGCTGTATGTATATGTGGGAGGATTGGCCCCTAAATTAACAGCAAACTCAAATGATAATTGAAGAGAGATTTGTAAAGGAAGAGTAATAAAGAATTTCAAAACAAAAGTAACAGACACTTTTCTACTTAAAACTATATGAGAATTTCACACTCCCCTGATATATTTAACTTACAGTCTGTTTTTCAAATCCAAATACTGCAAGTGGAGAATCATTCTGTGGAATAATCACAGTTACCACAACATCATCCCCCAGTCTGCCACCTCCAGCCACATGGATTAAGGAAATATTGAACAACTCCATGAGTTCAACCTCAGCATCATCAATTATGGTGATTTGTATCATTGCAGTAACCTACAAAAGAAAGGAAGAAAAGGAGAGAGGAAGAGAAAAATAGAGATAGGGAGGAAGAGAGGGAGAGGAGGGGAAGGAAATATTGCAATAATTTTTCATTATATATATATTTCAATAGAAACTTAGAAACATGACACAAAAGAAAGAAGCAATAATTTTGCCTGTTAGATTTGTAATACTTTTAAAATCATGATATTTATAGTAGTTGAAAGTCAGAAATTTACAGTCTGCTATTTTTGAGATAAAACATTATAAATGTAATAAAATATAGTATATTTACAGATAGAAAAAACAAGAACTTCTTAATCTTGAAAAAATATTATAAGTGTTATGAATGCTCTAACAACTATTGTACAAACATAAAACCTAGTGTGCTTTGTTTTATTACATGAAAGCAAATGAAACAATAAAAATTATCATTGACTTCTGCAATTCATATAAATGCTATTGATTTCAAATATATATATATATATATATATATATATATATATATATATATATATATATATATATATATATATTTAATGTAGGGGAAAAGAAAAGCAGGAAGAAAGGCCAAATTTGATTTTGGGGTTTTTTTTTAAGATTTTTTAAAAATCAGGATTTAATTCATTTCTCTGAGTTTATGTTAAAAGTTTTATAAACTTATAAATAACCTTGGTTCACCTTGTGATTTCCCTAGTGGTCATAAACCTATACTAGGTATATATTCAATATTTAAAGTCTCTTTTTGTATGCCACAGGTAAATTCCAATACTTTGATATAGATCTTTACCAGAAAATGAAGTTTTCTACCTAAAACCTTTAATTTAACAACAAGGAGAAGCAAGAAATCTGGATGTCACACTCAGATAAACGAAAGCTTGAACAAAATCAAAAGCTAAAATGGAAGCGCATTAAAATGTGTGCACCTCAAATTGGTACTGCAGGATACAGACTGTCTTCTATATTGATGTGGACTTCAAGGATCAGGATGATACTAAGGATGTTGGAAAATGATGAGACTTCAACTATGTGCTCAGAATTACTACTGATGACGTAACTAAAGTTGGAAGGTTGCTTTGGTGAAAAATCAATTTTTAGTTTCTGCTTTTAATGTAAAAATCTCATGTACTTAACAGTTCCTCCTCCATGTTAATAGGAAATGATGCAAAGTTCTAGATCTGATAATAGAAAACAAAAACTCACAATTTCAAAATCATTAACTATAATAGGTCTCTATGTGTAGAAAAATGTAGATTTGCATGCTTATCTTTTAACAGAATTTCCTGAGCCTCTAGCGGCAACCAATAAGTTTATGAATACTATGCAGATTTGTCAAGGCAAGAATAAAGCTACCTATAGATTCTGCTATATGAAGTTACTAATATTTTCATGGTTGTGCATATGCCTTTTCCACTTTTCATGGAAAATATTATAAAGATATCTCATTCTTATATATTACAAAACACCCAATTTAGAAAATTTATAATACTTTGGGAATATTTTGTAATTTTTAAGCTTGGTAGACCTAAGTCTAGAATGTCATTCATTTTTCAGGTTTTAATAAGATAAAGTAAGTTTGAGACATTAATTTAATATTTAAAATTTTTATTGGAAATTCTAAATTAAAATATGCATTTATAAACATTAGGAAATAAATAGAGAGGGTGAGGTTGTGGCTCAGTGGTACAGTGCTTGCCTAGCATGCACTAGATATGGGTTCAATCCTCAGCACCACATAAAAATAAAGATATTGTGAAAAAAAATGTCCTTAACCTTTATTAAAAATAAGAAATAGAATAAAAGCATTTGTGATCATAAATACATTCAAGTTCATCACGTAGGTTTTTATACACTGCAGGCACCTCTAAGTCAATCATTATCATGTTTTAGAATTTTTGGTTTTTAATGGAATCAGGTAGGGAAGTTATCAGGTAGGGAAGTTCAAAAAACGGTGAGCTAGGCACAGTGCCTATAATCCCAGTGGTTCAGGAGGCTGAGACAGGAGGATCATGAGTTCAAACCCAGCCTCAGCAACTTAGGGAGGCACTAAGCAAATCAGTGAGACCCTGTCTCTAAAAAAAAATATATAAAAAAGAGCTGGAGGTATGGCTCAATGGCCAAATGCCCCTGAGTTCAATCCCCAGTATTAAAAAAAAAGGTTGTAATTCTTGCTTCTTAAATTTCTCTTCCTAGGCCCACATTTATTAATAATATCTGTGTTTGACTTGACACAGAAACATTCAGAGTTATAATAAAACTGGCAATCATTAATGCATGCTCATTTGGTAGATACCTATAAAATTCTTGAAGAAGAATCAAAAAATACTAACATGTTCATGACAAACTTACTTGCCCATCTGCAAATTCAAGAATCCCTTGAGATGGATTAAAATCTTCCAGGCCAGCAGTGCCTGGTATTGCTTTCCAATAAACATTTACTGTCTCGAAACTTCCAGCCAGCCGGACTACAGGAACCTGAAGAACGTTCAAGGGTGGAGGCACCTCATGAGCAGTAATAACTCCACCAACATCCTTGAATAAAGAACACATGTTGAAAAGTAAGACAAAAGGGGCAACTATCCTAAATCATCATCTTGTAACTTTTTTGCTTCCACTTGTATCTTATACTTCACTCTTCAAATTATAAGTTAATAGAACGGAAATAGGCATGACAGGTCTTTAGAACTTTTACTCTGAAATTTCACAAAAAAATAAACTTGATGAATCCTTTGAGCTGGTCAAAGAGAACTGAGAATTAATTTGAAAGACAAATTTGGCTGTTCATCTATTTTAAAATACCTACAAGCAAAGCCAATTGTTTTTGCAGAAAATAAAAAAAAAACTGAACAAATCATTAGGGATGAGCTTCTACATTACTATAAATATATGAAATTCAACTCACCCTAGTAACATGAAATATAAAAATTCCTCTGGGATCATCATTTTCCTCAATCGTTATCTCAGCTGTTTCCATTCCTGGTCTCTGTACACTTGGCTGCTCTGCAGAGAAGTCAGAGTTCACCAGGTTTACCTCAGTGATGATGATGATAAATCCTTCTTCCAACTCAGGAGCATCATCCTGGGAGGTGGGGTAAAAGAAAAAGTGCTTTTCTGTTTTCAGTTGTGTTTGTGAGGTGAGGTCTCACTATGTAGAGCATACTAGTCTTGAGCTCCTGGGCCCAATAAATTTTCCTGCCTCAATCTCCCTTGTAGCTGGAACTACAAGAATTAACAAGGATGGTAGAATATGATAGACATCATCACCCAAAGTACACGAATTGGTGTCAACATAATTTATATACAATCAGAGATATGAAAAATTATGCTGTATATATGTAATAAGAATTGTAATGCATTCTGCTGTCATTTATTTTAAAAAAATTACAAAAAGAATAAACCATCACTCCCCGCTAATTTTGAAAGAAAAATATTTAATTTGCATTGGAAACTTGATATTATTCAGTATGGAACAAATGAGTTCATCTACATGAATGAGCAGCTCTATCACACACAAAAAGATTCATATTCAACTGTATACATTCTCACTGACAACTTCAGGATCCATGGGATGTTCAAGATTAAAGGCAATGTTTCTATGGAATGCTCATTCTCATTAGCAAATAAATAAGTTTTCAAAACCTATCCCACAAATTTTATTGTTGAGGTACCAGGGAATGAACCCAGGGACACTTAACCATTGAGTCACGTCCCCAGCCCTTTTTTTAAAATTTTTAATTTTGAGACAGGGTCTCACTAAGTTGCCTAGGGCCTCACTAAATTGCTGAGGCTGCCTTTGAATTTGCAATCTTCCTGCCTCGGCCTTCCAAGCTACTAAGATTACTGGTGTGCACCACCATGCCTGACCTATCCCTCAATTTTAACATGTATTGAATATGCCTTTCATATATAATATTCCAAGAGAAGTTTAGTAAATTTTACTTTTCCTTTAAAAATCAAAGTTCTAGACCTGTAAATCTAGATGTAATACTATATTTAATTCATTATTAAAGGTTTTTTTTTTTTGAACATGGAATAAAATTTCAAAACATAAAAAGAAAACATGTAGAAAGGGAAAGGAAACCACCTTCCTACACTATTCCTGTATCTTTCCCAGACAGTCCTCTTCAGAAGTCACTACTAGCAGGAAAACTAATGACATTTACTAATAATATAGACATTTATAATAATCAACATATAGTGTTATTAATATTACAATGTACTATTTATTAATACCTTAGTTGATTTAAGTGCATAGTGTTGGGAATCAAACCTGCCACATGTTAGGCAAGTGTCCTGCCGCTGAGCTATATTTCCAGCCCCAATAATTATAACATTAATACAACTATTGCCACTTTCAGTTTTTTGTGTGCATGATTATAGATTCTTCCTCCCTCTCCCTCTCTCTCTCTCTCTCCCTCCCTCCCTCCCCCCCCCTCTCTCTCTTTTTTTTCTCTCTTTCAATATGTAAATATAGATATACAGAGCAAAAACTAGACCTAAGCCATCTGAATATTAATCTGGATTCAAGTAATTGTACCCTGAAATGAAATTATTTTTATTGTTGGTTTGATAGGGGAATAACTAAATTGTTCCATTTTTTCAGATATTAGTTTAAAGCAACTAAACAATCAACATAATAGTACAGACAGGCAAATAATTAATCCAAATACAATGTTTCAAAGTTCACTCAAATTTGTCATTTTTGTAAGCTAGTTATAAAATATTTATTTATACATATTAAATATTTATTTAGGTGAAAAAATTACTCACATTTTCTATATTAAAAGGATCATTAAAAATAATTTTTACCTGTAAGAACATCACAATTTTACATTGAAAAGCTTTTACATTAAAAATAAGAAAGGTAGGAAAAAGAAAAAGTAAACCATTTCTAAACCTAAGCTAATAAATCATATAGTCAAGTTGTCATATCCTGGAGCCTATATTTCTTTCTAATTTAGTGTACAAAGTCTTTCTGAAAATCTGCTAGATAACACATGTAAAGTTCTATAAAAATAAAAGAAGGCGGCATGCCGGCTTAAACATTTTTCTCTATAGAATTTTTGTCAGGATTGCTACTCCAGATAGAAGCAACACTTAACAATGAGTCAACCGAAGGAAAGAGAGAGAGAGAGAGAGAGGGAGGGAGGGAGAGGGAGAGAGGGAGAGAGGGGGGGAGAGAGGGAGAGAGGGAGAGAGGGAGAGAGAGAGAGAGAGAGAGAGAGAGAGAGAGAGAGAGAGAGAGAGAGAGAAACACAAATCATAGCATTTCATCACTGAGGCAGGATCTGGTCTCATATATCAACAGTAATCATAATTTGTATGTGTCTTCTACAATTTTTGAACATTACATACCACTCCCGAGGTAGGAAATATGTCATCAATACTTCCATCAGCTTCCCATGCTACAGTTATAAGGCCATATGTGCCTTTTCAGCGCTCAACATTCAAGGTTACCAGGCTATCTTGATCCATTTCTTCTATTTGCTTAAATAATGAATTCTGAAAAATACACCAAAAGTCACATGGATTGACTTGAAATCACCTAAATATAGTCTTTTCTTTATTTCATGTTATTTTGCTTTTGTAGATTTCATGGTAATAAGCAATGTGAAATAGTAAATTAAAATAACAGTTAAAAATAGTAAAGTAAGAATGACTATAATTTTATTTTTAAACATACAGGTTTAAGTAAATAAAATACTAGTCAATAAAGATTTAATTTTATAGAATTATTTTTATTTTTGTTCTATATTTTTCAAATTTTGTTGAGTGAACATATTATTAATTTGATAATCAGAAAGCATGTTCTTTTATAAAATAGTACATATAACATGTAAAAAGTTTGTAGAATTGAAAGGACATGGAGTCAGGTGAGCAAGAAGCCTTTCCCCCAGAGTAAGGTCTGGCAATCCCTCTAGGTCTGTTCTTCCTAATGGTAAAATGTGTTGGACCTACAAGGTCTCCAGCTCCCACCCCAGTGCAGCACATCATAAGAATGAAGGTGCTCCTTCCAATCATTTGCAAATGTAACTTTATGCTTAAATTCACATCCTCTAACCTATTTCTGTTCATGGTGTTTCATATCTACCTAACAAACCTTACAACTATTTTACCAGCCAGAAATCTTCCTTTGCTTTATATTAGAATTTCTTTCTTCTCACCTATGCTTCCTAGCCTCTTATCATTTTTCCAAATTAATTTGTACCTCTGTGACTTAATATTCTTCACTGAACACACAACAGAAGATCTCTTGCCAGCCATTTAATGAAATTTCCTTCAAATGAATATTTTAGATAATCCCTTCTTACAATATATCCTTGGCTTCTCAAGGGTAATAAGAAAAAAATATGGAGTTTTAAAGATTTTTTCTTTCCAGTAAGATTTTTCATGTCTTTTTACTATGATAATCTGAAAAGAGACCCCCCCATTAATTTCTTAAAGCTTATGAAAGCTTCTATTTAGAATGCTAATTTCAGTAAAGATCCTATCCTACAATGATACTTCACACAGTATTTTAACAAATTGTTACAGATGTTACAGAGTTATAAAATCTTGCTCAAGGCAAACATTCCTGAAGAAAACGCCTTGATTTTAAAATATGCATATAATTTATTCAGAAAAGACAATGCCTTTTTAAAAGAAAAAACATCCTCTCTGGCTCTATATTTTCCATAAAGGAAGGTTAGTTAAATGAGGTCTTCATGCAGCCAGAAATATTCAAGATGTTCTTGTCATCTACTACACCTCATCTTGAAAGGAGACTGTCCAGACAAAAAAGAGCTGTGTTGAGAAATTCTGAAAGGACTAAAGGAATCCAGGGTACTTACCTTGGCATGGTGACACCACAGTGATTTAGTGTCTCTAGACAATTTTTAAACAAGGTTCCTAAAGTGGAATCTACCGTGCCCATACAATTGAGGATAGTCTGTGCTCTCTATCTGAGGATAGTCTGTGCTCTCTATCTGCAGAACAGCTTCAAGGTAAGAAGATGGACACATGCTGCAGAACATGAGGGTTCTTGTCCCAGTAATGCAGCTCTGCTCTACATACTTGTCTGTTGTCCTGCAAAGGCTGTGGAAATGTTCTGTACCCCTCCACATGCAATGACATGATCATTGAAGCACCCTTGCAAACAACTGACTGAGGACATTAGAATGTCCAAAGCTTGTCATCTTACATCCCCCAAACTTGCTCCTCTCACAGTTGTTCATATCTTGGGGAAGGGTAAATTCATGCTTCCCATAGCTCTGCTTATTTGCTGAATTACTGCAATAGTCTCCTGAATTACTGCAATAGTCTCCACACTCCTGTGGGTGTGTCCTTCCCACTCACAGTATGTGTTCAATATTATAGTCAGAGCATTCTTTTCACAATGAATCAGTTCACACATTTCTTCTACCCTAACCCCTAAGAGGGCAAACTCAGTACAATGCTAAATAAGGGACTTGTGTACAACAATATTGACATAGCAGTCCTGATTGTTGTCCCTAAAAAGGCCAGCTCACAGGCTGGTCCTCAGCTAGTGTTTGGGAATATGAATTTCAGGAGGGTTCCCACCATTCTCAGAACTTCTGTTTTTGGTACTGGAGGATGAACTCGAAGATACTTTACCGCTGATCTATGCCCCAAACCCTTGTGTTTTTTATTTCTAGAGAGGATCTCCAGGAGAATCTTTGTCTTTTGATCTTCCTGCCTTAATCTCCTGAGAGAATGATACGATATCCACCACCACACCCTTCTCTATTCCCAGAGGTCTCAAGTTGCTCCCTGTGCCCAAGCTATTTGTACAAATAATGTGATTAACTAACATCTGTTTTCCTTCTGGAAGTGTAGAATTTTGGTATGTGCCAGGCAGATGGTAACCACATGACCAACTGCCAATTAAAACCTTGGGAACTGAGTCTCTAGTGAGCCTCTGGTTGGCAAAATTCCACGTTGTAACAACTGGATGCTATGGAAATGAGTATGTCCTGTGAGACTCTGCTGGGAGGGGATTCTTGGCAGTTTACACCTGGTTTCCTCTGACTTCACCCATGAGCATTTCCCCATGGAGAATTTTGAGTTTGTATCCTTTGCTTTCATGAATCATAGCTATGAGTATGATTCAACACTAAGTATATGAGTGCTCCCAGTGAATCATCAAAACTATGGATGGTCTTGGGATCACAGGCCCCTGACTAGCCTCCTGGACCTATCTCCCCCTCCTACACTGACTGTAGCCAGTGACTTCCTTGTTGCTCTATAAGGACAAGAGGGCACTGCAGGCCTCTCCTCTTGGTAATGGGTCCCTGTCTGAACTGTTACTACCCCAGATGTCAATATAATTCAATTTTCAACCCCTCCAGGCCTATGCCCTTCTGTAACTCCATACAGCCCTTCCTGACCATTCTATTTTATATTTCCTATCTACAACCCACACCCCTTCTTTCATGCTCCATATGCCTTCTCTGCCAGATGCTTCTCAACAGCACTAGCACCGTCCAAGATAGTACATGTTTTATTGTATCTTTGCCTATTGACAGTGTCTCCTTGATCCCCTCTAGGATAATGAAGGTAGAGATTTTTATTGTTTCATTCTCTGACATCTTTAACATCTGGCAGAATATCCATAACATAGTGTTTATTAAATATCTGCTGCATTTATGGAATAAATGAAAAACCAACTGATCAGGTTTGTTGCCCAGTTCTGGTCAATGAGAGATAAGAAGTTTTTGAGAGGCTTTGGGAAATTTCTTCTTTAATCAAAATGGGATATAAAGTATCTTTCTGTCCCTAACTGGACATGAATAAAAAGCAGTAGCCCAAATAATAATATCAGTTTTCAAACAACCAATGAAGGATCCATTTTGAACTAACAAAGTAGAGAAAGGGAAAGGACCTCTATTGACACAGTACAATCTCCAACTTCTTTCTCTGTGGACATGCTCTTAACATTTAAGCTAATATAAATTAAGTTTTCCTTATATGTAGAAGATTTCAGAGGAAGAGAGATAATAGCTGTAGATATAACTCTAGTTCAAATGTCAGAATACACCTAGCAAATATAATACATGATGCAACATGAATGGCTGTTCTTTTGCTCACTGGCAAAAGCTGATAAAGGCTGTGTGTGGAATATATTTAAAAAGATTAGCATGGCTGGTTTTCCTCAAGACAAGACATCTGCATATGTGCAATGTACATATAGTTACATCTCTCTTCCATCCTCCCCACAATAATAAAATTTTATGTGATATGTATGACACAACACAGTGTATAGTGTATTAAACAGTCTGTCTCATCATTGCCCTCTGGTAAAAAGGCTAACAGCAGAGTCAAACTCCTGGACCAAGAATAATTAATTTCAAATTGAAATAAAAAGAATAACTACAAAAAAATTAGGACAAGTTGATCCAGAGGCCCCATTGTGTAAGACAGCAAATTCCAAGATGCCAGCAGAATTCACCTTAGAATGCAGAACAGGGGATAAAGCCATGGCAAAGGAAAAGAGAACGGCTGCAGGGAGTATGACTCACTCACCAAGTGCAGAAAAGTCCTAATTTATAAATGAGAATGAACAAAATCACTTTGACTTGCGAGTATAAAATCCTTAGTATCATTACCTGAGCAAATCCAACAACTCCATAGGCATCATCATTAGACAGAATAGTTATTTTCACATAGCCATTGCTACCAATCTCTGCTCCACCTTTGGGATTTTTAAGCTGAACTTTGAAGGATTCTTCTTCTTCTGGAACTACATCATCAAGAATATTTACTGATATTGTAGCTTCTCTGTCCCCAGGTTCAAATATCAGTTCACCTGAACTAGCATAAGAAGCGTACATAAAATAAGTTAACGACAACAAATTTAAAATACACACATACTAGATTACTCATGAAACACATCACACTGAGTAATATTAAAGTTTTGGAAGAATCACATTTCATAAATAAATTTTTAATTAAAATTATGTATATAGTACTGAAGAACTTCATAGAATTCATATTAGAGATATGGATAACATCTCTATTTCTGGCTTAAAAATAGCTGTTATATTTTATATATTCCTCAGTCATTGAGACTTAGAAATTTGATGCCATATGAAATTTTAGTGAGCATACAGACATCTTGCATAAGTGTTGGACCTACCTAGGAATAAAGTCAGACTGGCTAGAGATGTAGGCCAGCTCATACATGTGTGAGTGGACAGCTCCCACAGCAGCAATTAAATTCTTGCTTGAATTAAGGGACTTTACTGTAACAGAATATGCATCCTGAGCAGAAGGTGCTTCCAGAACAAATTAGAACTGATTCAGCTCTGAATTCCAGCAGTAAAGAGCAGACCCTTCTTGGCCAAGTACAAGTATGTGGACTGCAAGAAAGAAAGAAAAGGCATCTTGGGGTGAAAAGTGAACTCATTCATACACTGTCTCCCCCATTTCCAAAGCAAAACTTTTCCCAAAGTTCCATTTGGACATCTCAAATTAAGTAAATATAATGCTATTTCTAAAAGTACCTAAATATAAACAATAATTTATGAGTGCTGTGGAATAATCAATCCAGCTGGACAATGCACCCACATGCATTTAAGAGAAATGAAAACACTGTCTGGTAGCACTCACATGGGTTTTGTATTCTTAAATCTATCTCAATATCTATAAAGTACTTTTTAAAAATATATATATTTTTAGTTGTAGTTGAAAACAATATCTTTATTTATTTATTTTTCTGTGGTGTGAGGATGGAACCCAGTGCCTCATACATGCTAGGCGAGTGCTCTACCACTGAGCCACAACCACAGCCCCTATAAGTAATTTTAAAGTAAAAAATATCCATAATCACACCAGTAAATGTTTTAATTTTTATATTTTCCTCTCTGGTCACTATATTAATTTATATCTGACAGTTATAAATAGTAAAAAATTGTATAAAAAATCTAAATTAAGAATTTTATCCCATATTTATAGTTTTACACAGGATTATATGTTTATATGTTGCTGTATAGTCTATAAATTCATAATTTTAATGCATAGATAATAATATGTAGGGTTGATCTTCAAGATATATTTAATAATTTCCCTACATTGGCTATCTGTTGTTTTACATTTCATTTCCAATATTAAGTAAAGACAGAATTTTTATTATTTCAATAGATAAATTATTCAAGGTTATTAGGCCAAAGTGTATGAACAAATTCATGACTCCTAAAGTATATTCTGCCAATGCTTTTTGAAATGTTATCAGAAAAGTGTATTTTTATTAAATTCAAAGCAATGGCACACATTTGTATCTACAGAAGTTGGGAAGGAAGAGGGCATACATGTTGTATATAATACTAAACAATCTTGAGGCTTAATACTGGCCAAGGTGGGTAGGGGGTCCATATAGAAACATCCAAATTCCAGCACTTAAAGAAACTCAATGGAACATAAATTCCCAAATAAAACTGATTGAGTGTTAAATTAGCACATGGGACCAGAAATCATGAGGGTCTTCTAAACTGTTAGCCCATAAGTTATAGTGGCAAACCCCATATCCTAACTCCTACATATCAAGAACTACTGACCATATTTGTTTACAGCAATTAATTTAAGTACTATTATAGTTTGTAAATGTTGTGTAAAAGACTAAGAAATGTCTTACTAACACACATGAATCTTTAACTATCCATATATTTTGCATAAAGCTTTATAAAACTGGAGATATTCAGAAAAAAATAAAACTCAAATGGATCTGAAAGCCCTCAAATTTAGCTGACACAGTCTCAACCAAGATCAAAACTAGAGTGATCTGAGCACCACTGATTTTGGTTCTCCACCTTCATAGATATTCCCTATTCACTTCTCAATTGGATTGGTATGAATAGGAAACAAGTTGATAATGAGATGTTCACATTAAAAATATGGGTGCTCAAATCTACTTACAGATACTCTTCAACTTGTAATGAAATTATGTCCTGATAAATCCATAATAAGTAGAGAATAGCATCAGTCAAAATGCACTCAATACTGTTAACCCACTGAACATCACAGCTTAGATTAACCTGCTTTAAATGTGCTCAGAAAAAGCCTCCAGTTGGGCAAAATCATCTAACACAGAGTCTATTTTATAATTGACTACTGAATGTCTCATATAACTAGTTGACTACAGTACACCACACAGAATGCAATCTGTGCTGTTTGTACCGTGAATATGGGGCCAACTGGAAGCTGCACTCCTTGCTGCTGCCCAGCATTGCAATCATGCTGCATATCACTAGCCTTGGAAAAGGTCAATTTTCAAAATATACAGTATGGATTTGACTGAATATATATCACTTTCACACCATCATCAAGTCAAAAATGGAAAATCCTAAGCACAGCCATTTTAAGTCAAGGACCATCTATATATACATATAATGAGTAGTTCCTAAGAAAGTAAACATTTATAACATTTCAAAAGCAGGAAATTGGGTCAGAGAATTGATAACAAAAAATCTTACATCTCTACTCTGGGACATGGAAGTGTAACTAGTACTCATACTCTTCCATTTAGCAAAACAATAAAAAAGCAGAAGTTATCTCAAAGAAAGGCAACCAGATAAGACAGTTTAAGATGTGTAGATAAAGAGAAGTTTGAGTACTGAATGGTAGAAAGTAAGTATTCTTAACATTTACAGATGTGAGACTTTAAGAATGAAGACAGTAAGAGACAGTGTGGCCAGGAAGAGCTACATACAAAGGAAGCAGCAACATCAGGAGAGAACTGAGTTCCAGCATAAGTAGAAGGGAAGATTTTGAGGAAGGTCTGAGATAACAATCTATCTGTTCCACAGGGCCTTATGGGAGCATGTGGGGAGTTGAGGGAGGTGGGGCAGGGCATCTGGCCTAGACATCAGGGTTTGTGTGGTCTACAGGATGTACAGACCAAATGAGGATGAAAGTCTCTTCACCTCCATGTGCACTGGATTTCTCATGAAGACTAAATAGAGATGAAGAGAGCAACCATCTATTCCAGATGATTTTCAAAAAGGATGATGTCCAGAGGTCATAGTTTTGGTGAAGCTAACAGTTGGGGGACTAAGACAGGAGGGTTAAGGGGCCTCCCAAGCAGTATACAGAGCTTTGAGGTTTAAGTGAGATTTAAAAGGGGGGGGGTGCTAACTAGGGCTTGGAACACAATAAACATTCAGTCTTTAAAGGCTATAGATTTCCTTATGTTCTGAATCCCTTACCAACCCTTTAAAAAAGTGGAGTTCAACAAGCTTCAGTTTGAGTTCTTTTTCTCATACTACATAGTCTCTTTCTAAACCATTCTACCTCAGCCTATACTAAAATGATCCTCTGTACTTAGTGACTTCCATTGTTTATCTGTGACTAAGGATTCTCTTCTAAATTCCAACCAATAATATTTACTCAAAGGCATCTCAAACTCAACATATCCCAACCAAATTCATTATCTTTGTCCCAGAAAGGCGCAGTCCTCCCCCATGTCACCTCCATGATAGGTGTTGTATCATGTTTCCATTACCTGCAGAAATGAAGGCTATTGACAACCTCTCTCTCACCTACCCCAAACATCTTGCTGACCATCAACTCTTCCGGATTTCACTCATGAGATATCTGAATCAATCTACTCCACCTGCATCACCAACCTATTTTCCACCTGCATCACCTACCACTTTCCAAGCTAGCTCTAGTCTAAAGTATGTGTCTCCAGAGTGTCTTCAAATACTTTTTCTTAGTAGACTCTAAGTTTTTCTACCATGACAGCAAAAAGCTCCCCTTTAAAACAAACACACAGTCTCTCTCTCTCTCTCTCCCTCACTCCCTCCCCATCCCTCTCTCTCTAACTTGTCTCCCTACATTTCTTCATCACCTTCTCATAAAAAGTACCCCAATACTTCTAGAAGAAAGACAAAACTCTTTCAAGTCCCCGTATGATTTATCTGTTTAATCTTTGGTTACACCCCACACTACTGTCTTCTCCTTGCCTGTTTTGGGTCACACTGGTCTTCCTGGTCCTTCCCTCAAAGCACCACTCACCATCACCACCTGACCTCTGTACATGCTGCTGCCTTTGCCTGGAGCCCATCTCATGCTCAATTCTTTGTCTCATGAACTCTTACTCAACCTATAGTTCTCGGCTAAATAATTCTTCACTAATAAAGTTTTCTGGTTCTCTCTTTAGACCAGGTCAGTTTTTCCCCATTTTGTATTATGAAAGTACAATATTCCATTCTTTTTATTTGTTTATGGATAGAAAATTGTGTGCTACATATGATGTCTCTCTTCCCTACTATGTGCTAAACTTCTTCAGGATAAGGACAGACTATATAATTTTGCTTACCCTTGTTTCCCTAGGTTCTACCTCTGTGCTTGGCACATAATTGACATGTAAAATACATCTATTAACTAATAAAGAAGAGAAGGGTAAAGGGGAATATGAGTTTATATGTCCTTGCAGTCTTTGTTATATTCATTCTTCCCCTTCCATATAAAGAACTCAATCACTACCCAATAATCTCTGTCAAGTCATTAATCAGAATAAAATATGTGATCCTCACAGTCATGGCAGCAATCTAATGTTTTTAATAATATATTTGACACATACAAAATAAGAAAGCCCCCAAACATTCTTTAATGCATAATTTCAGCTTTCAGGGGATCTATAATAAGCCTCTCTGAATAATTACCTACAATCTATTCATACTTTCACAACCTCAAGTCACAGAAACAAAAGAAATAAAGAGACCTCACAATGGGTCCCTTAATAAACCTCTGGCAGAATTTCCCACAAATTCTCTTAGAAAGTTTGCCTATTATATTTTTTAAAAATCTTTAAAGGCAATTCTATAACTTTAATTAATGGCCCATTCACGCAGCACACTTCATCCTTAATTAATTAGACAACTATTTTCAATAATAATAAGTGCCTCAAGTAGACACAGTTAAGCCATTTGAAAACTTGAGGTATAAGAGAAGCAAAAATTAAAAGGCACAAAATTAAGGGACAACTGAAAAAAGACAAACAAGTATATGATGAAAGAAACATAATTTATTCAGTGAATCCATACTGAGCAAACACGAAAATCAATCAAGCTGTATATCATAAGAGAGTGCAGCAACACAGGACTTGCATCAGTGTGTGGACAATGTAAAGAGATAATCTGAGGAGGGGATAAGGAGAAAACAGGCAGGCACAGGATTTTGACAGCAGAATGAAGACAAGTCTAGAGACCTGAAAGCCATGCCATAGTCCAGATGGAGAGTGGCGGGGTCTGGGAGAATATATCATGGATGCAGGGCTGAGGAGGAAGAAGTGGAAAACACGGAAAGGAGATGCAGTGACGTGTGTGTGTGTGTGTGTGTGTGTGTGTGTGTGTATTTTTTATATATATATATATATATATATATATATATATATATATATATATTAGAAATGAGAGGTAAATAAGCTGTGATTCCTGGTCAGTGCTGAGGTGACTTAGGGTGACAGTCACAAAGCCTAACAGAGAAAAAAGCAGTCAGGCACCTAAGAAAAACTGCAAATATAGACTGTCTCCTATATTTGCACCAAATCCTCCAGTCCTCTCAATATGCTTTACTTTATACGTTTTAACTTTTGTGAGTTAGATTATCCTCAAAAATCAATATCTCTGAAGTCCAACCCTCTAACAATCTCTCTATCCACTACTCAATAGTGTCTTCATATTTTTTATTGCTTCTCTACTCAGACATTAAGACTATGAAGTTAGGGAATTCTTCATATCTACATAACAATGACTTACATATACTATTTAATTAGTAAAAGTGTGCTGTTTCATTCATATGGAATTGGTATGTCTCAACCCAACAGCAGGACTGTGATTCATTTGGACTAGCCTGTGTAGCCCCTTGTGCTTGGCTTCCAAGTTCCTCTGGGCACCTCAGCAGCATACATGATGATTCACCAATTGTGTGTTGTCCCTGTACTGTTGACACCTTCCCTAAAGGCAACCTGACCAGCTCACATGGCAACTGGACTCAGCTGCTTCTCTTTCTCTACAGCCTGCCCAAGTGATTCCTCCAGACAGCAGATATACTACACATATATCCAACTTTCTGACTTTTCAAAAACTCCTTAAATGCTAATGTTTCCTCTCTTCTTATATATACTTTCATATTTAAATATATATATATATATATATATATATATATATATATTTAATGTCATTTTCATTTTCTCTAAATAAGAGAGACAAGAGACAAAAAAAGTATCCTATCTTTCTTCTTCATTAACATTTTCCCCTATATTTTAGTCACTTATTCTCAAGGAGCCTTTTGAAATTCTAGGACTTCTGGAAAGATTGTTGTACAGATATTGATTTTATACTCTTTTTAAAATACCCAGGCTCTGGAATGTGACAATTTTATGTCTAATTTAATGAGATTCAAATAATCCTGTTTCACACTGCCTTTAGGATGACTAGTTAGCAGTTGAAAAGTCCTTACCTATTCCAGAGGCTGGTGTGAAGGAATGAATTCTGTTAACGGTAGGAAAATCCAGGGATTGGAAATATCTGAAAGAAGACTGTCCTATCTCCCAGAGGAAAATATCAATAGAATTCTGATCTCCTACAACAATACAGTAATAATCAAATCTTGAAGTAAAAGTTACAGAAAGAAAATGGCAAAATTGCCTAGTAAGACTATAACAAAATGGTAATTCTAATTTAAGAAACAAATTTCATATGAATCCATTTAGTTCAACAAAAACATAACTTTTTAGATAATGTTTCAAATGTCTTTGGTAATAGTTAGTTAACTAGCTAGCTATTGTCCATGACCCAACCATAAAGAAAGAAAAGAAGCAAAATATTTTCTTTTTTTTTAACATTGTTGAAATTTTATCTAAATTTTTGGTAAGCAAAAGAAATCATATTCTTATTTAGAAAACATTTTTGAAACAATATTGTCAAAAGTTGCTGAACACTTTTTATTAGTACTATAAATTATTCATGACACCCCAAACATATTCAGATAAAAAGTTACCTGTTTGCACTTGTCTATGAAATCTTCATAAATCATTCTATTCTACTCAACCACCCCTTATTTTATTTTAACGTAACTTTAAATTTGTGGTTCAGGGCACTACAAAAGTACTGGCATAATGCTTATTTTTTCCTCAAATTGCATTTATACCTGATAATTAACATTATCCCTCAAGAAATAGTCTATGGATTACCTAAAAAATTGTTACAAGAGCATTTTCATATAAAACAAACATTATGAAGGCTAGACAATTTGGGTAATAAATATAGTTGCATTATAAACACCATGTCATCTTACCTAAAAAGGTATTTTTGGCAAAAATTAAGTAAATATCATCTCCTGAAGACAAAGCTTCAATTTGTGTCGTTCCACTGACTGGCACTTCTTCAAAGTAAATAAATGTGCTGCCAGACCATCTGAATAAAAGGACGTGTAGCCTGACATTAGCCTGGGAAATTGCTAAGAACAAAGAGTTGCCTCTGTTGAATAAGGCCATGGTCAAAACACCCCGGACAGGAAGATTCTGTTGCAATGCAAAGCTCTGTCCATTCCATCTGAAGACCTGTAGGAAATGTTCAAATATAAAAACCTTCATGGCTAGGAATTTAGCACTAGGAAGAATTTAGCCAATGTCACATGTCTATTCTCCTGTATCCTTTTATTTAGTTAGGATGATACTTTTATTAAGTGGGAAAGTACCAAGCCTAATGCCTTCTCCCCTTTTTTATTTCTGTGTGTGTACACACATGCATGCAGAATAAATGAAAGAAAAATTATTTGAAAATAAATCTTAGAAGTGAGTACAAGATCTTCTGATGTTGCACATCATTTCCAACATCTTGATCAACATCATATAGAGAAATGCCTAAACTATTTTCATCCTCATGGTGGCAATGCATACAAGGTTTCAGGGTAAGTGTTCATAATATTTAAAATTAAAAGAAAGTGTATAATCGACCTGGTTTCCTATATAATTTGAGCACTTTCACAACAAATTATACTTATTCAGGAGATGGAAGATGGTGGAGGAGACAGAAGATAACGAAGTAAAGGAAAGCTACTTCCTAAGCTGCATCCTGGTGTGGTAGGAGCCCTCTTCAAACAAAGACAAGAGGCACAGCACAACTAGTAGATGTGTGCACATGCAACTCTGTTGAACAATGTGGCGCCTTTAGTAACCAGGTATGCATGTGTTCCCCAGAACAAAGAAAGGCAGTGTGGCACACTGACCATGCAAACGCCACTCTGCTAACACTCAGGGCACATGTGCAACTCTGCCAACACCCCCAGTGGGCCTGTGCAGCTCTGTCAAAATTTCCTTATAGAATAACCACATGAAGTGTATTTTTCCATATAGGGGAGCAAAGGAACTAATATGTAACAGGGGAAAGGGAGACTAGCAGTGGCTATATAAGGCAAATCCCTGCTGCAATAGGGGCTTGGCTTTTGGATGAAAATCCACCCAGTCTGTCCTGGTACAAAATAAACATTACTCTTATTAACCACCTTGGTGTCATGTCTCTGTGTGTGATCCCCACAACAGTGGCCTGGGACCAAAGCAATAGGTGTACAGCTTCTTGACAAGGTGGGTAAAAGAGGAATTTCAATAAAATTTAACATTAGACACTGAAGTGGCTCAGGGACTCAGGAATTTGGGTACAGTAACTGAATAAGAAGGAATACATTGGAGCAGACCTGGCAGCCCCACCACCTATGCAGAGTCACCACAGACAGAGGGAACAGAACACAGTCTTCATAGAGAGAAACCTGAAATCAAAAATGCTACCTATTCTTAACTGATCCAGAGGCTGTACTGTATGCTAATGCTTGAAAAGCATGCTCTATATTTCAACTGGTTACGGAGAGATGAGGCAAGTCACAATGTCCTGCACACAGCTTTCTGGGGACCTAGGCTGGGCCAGATGGAAAGTGAGTAAAACAGTGACTACACCCAGAGCAAAGGGAGCCCAATTCACTTGTCCTTTTTCTCAGGAAGCTCATGTGACCAGCTGAAGTCTGAGCTGGCACGGTGAACACACTAAAGGACTAGACCAGAGAAGACAGTGTTCTTGAGCAGCAGTGAGTAAAGGGTCAGCAACCCCCTGTCCCATGATTGGATTTTTGGAGGGTCTTGAGAACCAGACCTGCAGATGACATTGGCTATTGTCTAATCTAGAAGTGGGTCCATCTAGTCTTTCCAAAGAAGCCCCAGCCAACAAAGCCCAGGAGGCCTAATGAGACCTCAGCCCTACCTGCTGGAACTTCCCTCACAGGATGCTGCAGAGGCAGTTCCTTGGGAGTGCACCAAACTGGTCCAGATGGACAAAGCACCAGCTGACAGTTTGTCCTAACCCACCCCACCTCATACTAGTGAGAAGGGAAGCTGAGTCTTACATACTACATCAAACAGCTTCAATCTTAGGCTGTTCCAAGTGGCAGCTCAGAGAGCAACACAAAACCAGGAAGGACTAAACAACCCCACCCTTTGCTCTCTCTATCTGTATACAACTCAGAAGAATTGAAAAGAAAGACTGTTGACATACACAAAAACCACCCAATGTCATCAATTATTTTGTCTAATTCAATGGAGAAGTGTCCTTCATTATTCATTCTTCATTACAATTTTTAAAAATTCTTTCTGGGGCTAGGGCTGTAGCTCAGTGGTAGAGCACTTGCCTAGCATGGGTGAGGCAGTGGGTTTGATCCTCAGCACCACAGTAAAAAATTCAATAAAGTTATAAAATGTATTAAAAAATTATTTCCATGTGTGCATCATAAACAATATTATAAATCAAATGGATCAAATGTACATCTACAGAATATTCCACCCTATAACAGCGAAATTTATCTTCTCCACTGCACACAAATTTTTTTCCAAAATAGACCATATTCTAGGCCATGAAACAAATCTTAGCAAATACCAAAAAAAAAATCAACATATCCCATGTATCCTATCAGATAATAATGGAATGAAACTAGAATCAAAGCAAGAAAAATAATAGAAACCACAAAAAAGATGGAGATTGAACAATACTCTCTTAAATGAAGAAAATATCAAAGAAGAAATAAGAATAGAAATTAAGAAATTCTTAGGAAAAAAGAGAAAAATATACAATAGATCAGAATCTCTGGGACAGTATTAAAATAGTTCTAAGAGGAAAATTATAGCACCATTATAAAATTAAAGAATTGTCAAATAAATATGCTTATGCTTCACCTCAAGGCCTTAGAAAAAGATGAACAATCTAACCCTAAAACCAGTAGAAGACAGGAAATAATTAAGTTCAGAGCCAAAATCAATAAAGCTGAGAATAAGAAAACAATAGTCAGGAACAAGATAAATAAGATTGACACTTAGCCAAACTAATCAAAAGAAAGAGTGGGAAGAAGCAAATCAACAAGATCTGAGATAAAAAAGGAAATACCAGCAAAGACCCTTTTGAAATCCAGAGAGTTATCAAAACCTGTTTTGAAAATTTGTACTCCAATAAGCTGGAAAATCTTAAAGACACTGACAAATTTCTAGACACATATGGACCTACTCAAATTGAATCAGAAAGATGTAGAAAACCTAAATAGACCAATACTAACTAATGAAACTGAAACAGTAATTAAAAGCCTTTCAAAAAAGGAAAACCCAGGACCTGATGGATTCTCAACTGAATTCTACTAGATCTTTAAAAAAGAACTAACACTCTTTCTCAAATTACTCCATGCAATTAAAAGAGGGAACATTCCTAAATACATTTTTAGAAGCTGGTATAACCCTGATGCCAAAACCAGATAAGATGCATCAAGGGAAGAAAACTACAGAATAATATCCCTGATAAACTAGATGCAAAATTCCTTAATAAAATTTTAGCAAACACCATTTAAAAACACATCAGAAAAGACAATACACCATGATCAAGTGGGTTTCATTCCAGGAATACAAAGTTGTTTCAACATAGGCAAATCAATAAATGTAATTAATCCTTTAACAGAATTAAGGACACAAATCATTTGGTCATCTCAATACATGCAGAAAAGGCCTTTGATAAAATTCAACACCAATTCACATGAATAAATGCTGGAGAAGCTAGGAATCAAAAGAACTTACCTAATCATCATAAAGGCCATTTATGACAAACTCAAAGCCAACATCATACTCAGTGGAGAAACACTAAAACTTTAAAAACAGGAATAACACAAGGCTGTCCACTCTCACCACTCCTATTCAATATAGTCCTCAAAACATTAGCCAGAGCAATCAGGCAACAAAAGGAAATGAAAGGTATACAAATAGGGAAAAAAGACGTCAAACTATTTGTTTGCCAATGATATGATCCTATATCTAGAAGACCTAAAAAACTCCACTAGATCACTTCTAGAGCTTATAAATAAGTTTAGCAAAGAAGGAGAATACAAGATCACCACTCATAAATCAATAGCTTTCTTACACTCTAACCATAATTCAGCTGAGGACGAAATGAAGAAAACCATCCCATGTTCTTGAACAGACAGAATCAATATTGTCAAAATGGCCACAGTACCAAAAGCAATATAGAGATTCAAAGCAATCTCATTTAAATAACAATGATATTTTTCACAAAATTAGAAAAAAAACAATTCTTAAATTCATTTGGAATAATAAGAGAAACAAAATAGCCAAAGCAATACTAAGCAAGAGAAGAGAAGCAGGAGGTATCACAACACCTGATCTGAAATTATATTTCAGAGCTATAGTACCAAAAACAGCATGGTACTGGCATCAAAATAGACATGAAAACAAATAAAACAGAATAGAAGACGCAGAGACAAATCCACATACTTACAGCCATCTGACATTTGAAAAATCTGTCAAAACTATATTTTAGACAGACAAAAGACAGCCTTTTTAACAAATGGTGCTAGGAAAACTGGATAGCTATGTATAGAAAAATGAATCACACCCCTCTATTTCACCCTATACAAACCCAAATCAACATGGATCAAAGACTCGGGAATTAGACCAAAAACTTTACAACTACTAGAAGAAAACATAGGCTCCATAGTCCATCATATAGATGCTGACAAGACCCCCAAAGTGCAAGAAATAAAATGAAGAATAAATGAATGCCATAAAACTAAAAAGCTTGTCTACAGCAAAGGAAACAATTAAGAACATGAAGAGAGAGATGACAGAAAGGGAAAGAATCTTGGCCAGCTATTCTTCTGATAGGGGATTAATATCCAGAAGATTAAAAAAACTTAGCACCAAATATAATATAATAATAATAATAATAATGCAATCAATAAATGGGCAAAAGATCTAAACAGAAACTTCTCAAAAGATGAAACACAAATGGCCAACAAATATACGAAAAAAATGTTCAACAGCTATCAGGAAAATATAAATCAAAATTGCAATACAATATAATCTCAACCCAGTCAGAATGGCACTGCTCAAGAATATGAATAATAATTGCTGGCGATGTTGGCGCCACTTGAACATGGTTGGTGTGACTACTAAACCACTCTGAAGAGCAGTATGGAGATTCCTCAAAAACCTAGAGATGGAACCACCCTATGACCTAGATATCCCACTCCTTGGTATTTTTCCAGAGAGACATAAGATTGACACACTGCAGGGATATAGCCACCTCAAAGTGTATAGCAGCAAAATTTCAATAGGTAACTTATGGAATCAACCCAGATGCCAATAAATAGATGACTGGAATAGAATGAATATATATATATATATATATATACACACACACATAAACATATACATATATATATTCTTAATATGTATCACAATTATGATACATACACACACACACAATGGAGTTTTACTCAGCCATAAAAAAGAATGAAATGATGGCACTTGGTGGTAAATGGATGAAAATGGAAAATATCATGTTAAGTGAAATTAGCCAAACTCAGAAACTCAAAGTTTATATGCAGAAGCTAGAGTAAAATAAGGAAAGGAGGAGATAAGGAAAGGATAATACAAATGAATCAAATATTAAATAATAGACAAGTGAAAGGAGGTCTAGCAGAGTGGAGGAAAGGGATGGAGAGGGGAAGGAGGATGGAAGGGAAAAAGAGGAGGGAAAAATGGATATCATGAACTAAAATAGATTTCCATGCATGTATGAGTTTTTCAGGATGAATGCAACTACTATGCATAACTATAAAGCTCTAATTTAAAAAAGAAAAAATAATAATTATGCAGTCAACAGTTAGGACTTTTGACACAAGCATTAATCTAGGAGCCTGGGTACACTGACCTCCTCCTTTATCACTCTTATTAACGATGAGGAAAAGGCAAAAACTCACATAGCAATAACTGAACAAATGATGACCATAAATTAAAACTGGTACTGAAGCCAAAAGTCAGGATGATATGATGAAAGAAATGTATGTATTAGGGGAATGAAGATAGAAGGAATGACATGACAGTTTCTAAGATACAGATGGTTATGGTGCTCTGAATAAAAACTAGCCCAGAAAGCTGACAGTGCTAAGAGGTTGAACAGTCAAGATAGGAAAGGGGACGTCATGAAGTATCCTTTCTTGGGTGACCATACAATTACCATTCATGTAGGGGTTCTTTAGAGATTGAAATATTAATAATAATTATACAAGGACATGGCATGATCCAGTGCTATCCTGGGCTAGAAGAAATATGGTTATCCTACATATATAGCATACTAACTAATGCTAAATTTATTATCATTGGGAATCACTAAATTTTTTAAATGAGTAACATGAATCAATATTTTTAAAAGATTACTCCCGCTACCAATAGAGAATGAATCTGAGGAGATCTGAGAACTTCAGAGACTAGCTTGGAGACTAGCAGTTCAGGTAAGAAAAGATGAGAACTAGGCTTAGACAGAGATGAGCTGAGGTGGAAAGAAATGTCTATACTCAAAAATATTATGGAGACACAGATTCAAAAACACTTAATGATCAATTAGATGTGAAAGAAAAAAAAGGGGGTAATTCAACAAAATATATCACAGAATTCTCCCTTGAGCGCTTGCATTTCTGAGGTTACTATTTCCCAAGATAAAAGCAAATACTCAAACACAAGTTTCATAGAGAAAATTAATTACAGTTCAGCTTGATATACATTATAACCCACTCCTAAAATATATTTAAGTGGATGCATCAATAGGCAGTTAGACATTCAAGTCTGGACTATAGAGGAAAGGTTGCAGATATGATTTGAAAGACATTAGCCTATAGCTGATATGTAAAGCTAGCCTAATGTTCCTATGAAGAGCTACAGAACTGATGAAATTTCCCAGAGTAGGTGAAAAGAAAGAAGAAATATGAACTAAAACTGAATTATGGAATACTCTAAGACATATTGATTCAGAAAAGGGAGGAGGAACCAGCAATGGAGACTGAGCAGACAGAGTTCTTAAGAAGGAAAGCCTTGTGGTATCATAAAGCAAGAGTAGAGGAGGATGAGATTTGGGTATGACTAAGTCTCATGCTGGTGGGAAGTTGTATATGACAGTGATAAACATATCCACTGGATTTGGCAACCCAGTGGCCATAGGTGAGCATGAGAAGTAGACAAAGCTAGCTGACACTTCTCTCACAACGTCCTACCTCAAAGGAGAGACAATAAATGAAAAAAAAGAAATTAGGGAAGAGATCAAGGGATTTTGTTGTAAACTGAACAATTCTCAACTACTTATGCCAACTGTAATAATTTCATGGAGAAAGAAATGCCAGCTATGGAGGGAATAACTAAACCTTATGAAGGCTGAGGGGCAGCCATGTGAAAGGAAGGGCTTCTCCAGAAGGACACTCCTCTGCTGCAGCAGGAAGGAGGGGCAACACTGGCTTTTAAGTGGGATTTTGAATTTGGTGTTGGGAAAATAAGTAATCTCCCTCTAGTGACTTTCATTTCACTGAGGTCATTAGTTGAAAAATGAGGCGATAAGAAGCATGTACAGAAGCATGAGAGACAAAAATTATCAATTAAGCATTAAGGAGATTATAAGATGTAGTGTGCTAGAAAAATGTGAAATTTCTGGGGTGATGCTGAGTGCCCAATTGGCAATGTTAATCATGAATTTTTAGTGATACCATCTGTCTAGCTGTGTGATTTTCCTCCATAATGTTTTCCAACCCAATTAAATTCTGATTAAATGTTCATGTTTATGAGTACATTTGCTTTGGCTCTTGAAGAACATATAATATTAATAACTGTTGTTTAAAAGTTAATTGGGACCAATCAATATTCATATTCTCCTTTACTACTTTACCACAAACTATGGTTTTCTTTTATACCAAATCTCTAGACCCTACCTCATAACTTTCAATTACAGTATTTTTTTAAAAGTTGGGGAGATCTTCATTTTCAAAGATTCAAACCTGAGTTAATTCGAAATCCTCTCTTTGACTTGCAACAATTAAATAATCTTGACTGTCTGAAGTAAAATATCTTACTTGGGAACTCTCAGAAATAATGATTGTTTGCACCTGCAAGGAAGACAGAAAAGTGGGAATAAAAATTGAAAGAGTTTAACTCAGAAAGGCACTAAATATTATACCAATGAGTTAGTATTTGATGTTTAAGACTCGATGTTTAAAACTATTCTGGTCACTAGGTATGCATATATCATAAGCATACATCATTTCAAGCCAGCAAAAATAGCCCCAGGTTAAGATACATGCTACAATTTGTATCAACTTGCAAAAAGTCCTGTTACTCATTAACATAGAATATACACTGTCATCCATTTAGATCAGTCTTACAAATCTGAATTTCTTTTAGGTAAAGCAATATAAAATGAAGATTTTGTTTTTACCAGGAATAACTGGAATCCAGATGTGAAGGTATACACACTGTTAACAGAAGACTTCTCTTCATTTCTTTCTTTATGAGTAATTACAAAGTAGGGGGAAAGACCAATCTTAAAGGCCTCACAAGTTTTAGGATTTTGTATCTTTAAATCCTAGAAAGTGAGAATTACAAAAAACAGTTAACTCATAATGTATCTCACATTTACTTGTATATTTTATTTGTACACTGTGGAAAAAAATAAGCAATGTTTACCTTTACTGGAATAAAAATCCCTTGCCATCGGTAAATAGTAAATGATGATTTTCTTAACATTATACCATATACTGAATCTTCCAAAGTAAAGAAACACCAGCCAGAAACTGGCTTGTCCAAAAAACTTTGAAATATGGAAAAGACAACATCCATTCCCCCTAAAAAACATAAATCATTATTTACCAGTGCATAATTCCTTCTCAAACTTATCTGCTCTAATTTGTTATTTAAACATTGAGACTAATGACTTCAATACAAATGAATTCCCCATGGGGTGTGTGTGTGTGTGTGTGTGTGTGTGTGTGCGTGTGTGTGTGAGAGAGAGAGAGAGAGAGAGAGAGGGAGAGAGAGAGAGAGAGAGGGAGGGAGGAGAGAGATAGAGACATTATGCATGATATATCAAAATACATCCTACTGTCATGTGTAACTAAAAAGATGAAATTTTAAAAATTAAAAAAAATGAGTCACTATCACAGACTTTCACTTAACTGTTCTTTCTTTATCCTACATTATAGCTATGTGTAAGTATGCTGCATGGTTCTGGGAACAGAGAAAACATGAAATATACATTGTTTCTCCTCTCCCATAGCACACAGATACTCTGCATATATATAACACTTTATTATTAATAATTGCTGATATTTATTGATAATGTTTACCTTGTGCCAGTTATTATATTAATTCTTGTGTATTTGCTCATATTTAATTCCTATAACACATCTGTATTATAAATAGGGAAACTGGGACTTTAGATGATTATGTCCAATAGCTTATTATTATAAATTTAAAAATAAGTTATCTGACACCAACACACACAACTCCTGACCACTATGATGTGCAATAATCCCTTTTGGTTTTATTTCTATTTTGATACCTTTGTGCTCAAAAACCAGAGTGCATTCTCTAATTCTTACTCAATAAGGCTAATTATTATTTTAATTTCTCTGTTATTATAACTATTCCAGCTTTTTTAAAAGTGAGGGGTATTGTGTAAGAATTTTTAACCTTGGCTGTAATTTTAAGATTTAATGTTAGCAATTGTAAATTTCCTCTATAACCCTGGACTACAATTATATTCATTGTGTTTAAGAATGTGGCTTCCCATACATAATACATTCACACAGGTGCTGAGACTCAGGGGAAGAAACTTACTTGTAAAGAGATTTACATACTGACTTTGAATCTTACATTTTAAGCTAAGTCAATATGCTAATCTTAGAATCTTACATTTTAGCCTAAGTTATTCCACAAATTTTCACAATTCCTACCTCTACACAGCCCTGTCCCCTTCCTTCATACATGTTTCTTGTCAATAAAAAGAGCTTTGGTGGGTTAATGAATTTCCCAAAAGTGGATCAAGGTGAAGAGATCTCAGGCTCTTGTTACTAGGATTAGCCCTGGACTCACCAGAGAGACTCCAGAATGCTTTGACACTACAAGTATAATAGTAGTAGTAGATTACACAGATTATACAGAAGCTTCTAAAATCTTGGAATGTAACTGACTTCTAAAACATGATTTCTAAGAAAAAATATATTCCACATCCAGTTGTCTTACAGATAAACTTCTATAAGATGATCTTTTCAAAGTGAGAGCTTACTATTTTTATAAAATTTTCTGTTATAACCAATTCTAAAAATTCATTATTTTGGCAGCACACTAATGCATACTTACTTGGGCGATCCTGCACTTTCTACATTAAAGTAGAATTGAATAGTTCAATAAACATAGACTCTGACCTTTCTGATTCATCATCATCCAAAATTGAAATAGTTATTGTGGCCTCAGTCTGATTAGATCCAAAAACAGCAAATTCAGAAGCTGATATATAGTCTCTTCCTTGACTTGCTCTGGCTAAATTAGGTGGAAAATAAGGAGGTTTTTTCATATCATCTACTGTAGCATAAGAGACCATAACTTTTCCCATAAGGCCTTTCAGCCTTATTATTGATAATGTGATGTTCTGGGTTGCTTCCTCAACTTCAATAGGTCTATTCTTCTCAGAAAAAATGAATACCCCATAAGGATCATCACTAGCCAAAATTGTTAATGTGGCACTAGTATGAACTCCCAAAGAACCATTGGAGACCCTCAGGATTGACACAGAGAAATGCCTTATCCAGCTCTGGATCTTCATCCAGCAATATTTCCACTGTGATATGGGCACTCCTCTGACCAATCTCAAAGGTGATGTTGCCAGAGGTGAAGGCAAGATCCCCATCAGGAACAGAGTCTATGTTCCAATGCAAAGTCACTAGAGACAGAGCTCCATGACTCCTCATAACCTGCAAAATAGAGTATTAAAATGTTTCAAAAGAGAAATTGAAACCATTGACCTAGATGTTTACAAGTACGTAATGACAAGTGCATAATAAATTTTAACTTTACATAAATTCCCAAGATTATAAGATTACTAAAGTCAGGGACCATACATTATGCATCTCTGAAGAATCTCAGAGAGTCATACAGAAAGTATTTAAAAAGTTATTGTTACATGAAATCACAAATTGATGGAATATTTTTAACTTCTGCCTAAATTTTAGCTGTATCTCAGATGGAGTTATAATATATAACAGTAATGAACGAAATGTGACTACAAACTTATTATATTTAAGCAAGTCCTCTTGAAAGTTTTAACATTTACTGCAAAACATGGTGTATGCTTCATTGTACATAACACAGATGGGTGCAAATTTTCTGAAAAACTAGTCAAAAAATTCATTTTTAAGAGAAGTCATATTTTTTTCATCTTTGATATAGCAAATACAAAAACATGCTTGACTCAGTATAATACAATACATTTAAGAGGCAAGAAATGCTTTTATCAATATATTAAAAATCAAAAACTTAAAAATTATTCCTTATTTCCCCAAATAATGTTTATGTAGATAAAATAGTGTTAAATTCTGGACAGCAGTTTTATAAAAATGTGATCCACTCCCTTATTTTTTTTTCTTTCCTAGGTAGTTTCTATTTCTGAACTTGCTAAATTAATTCCACAAAAATTTAATGAAGACATGCCACAATAATAAAGAAATACAATAACTCAAAAACAAACATGTTTGAGTTAGTGTGCTTAATTATTTGTACAAAGGCTGAGGAAGCTGAGTCATTAAGCAATAGAACACTAATTTCTTTGTAACAAAGCAGAGTGGACATACACACATATAAAATAGAATTGTTATTATTATTATTGGTATTCACAAATGTTTTGGATTTTCCTTCTTTCTGAGTAAGAGACAAAATAGAAGGCACTTCACCCAATGACATTAGGTATGGCCATGCACCTTCTTTAACCATATAAATCTAAGTAGAAATGATTTAATCCGATTCACAAAGAAGCTATAAGGTCAGTATGCAGTTCTCAACACCCACATTTCATGTCTCTTTTATGAAGGTTGGTATATAGCCAACTGTAATCCATGGTCCCCAAAGTGACAGAGACCCTTTTCAATTTAAGTTGGACATATACCATGAGTGAAAAATAAATTTTTGTTGTACTAAAGATTTTGGACATGTTTGTTATCACAGCCTACTTGAACTAATACTAAAATCTGTGCAAGTTAAATACTTGGAGTACACTCCATTATATTCTTTGAAGTGTGAGGTAATCTCAGAAAAATAGTCTTATGAAAAATTAAACATAAACACAAATGCCAAATGACTACTCAATTAACAATTCATAATGTCCACATTATAGCTTCATTCACTTTTACCTATACACAAAAAAGAAAGCATAAAACACACCTTCATAAGAGAATAAAACAATTTTTATAAGAAAAGAATGTATGTAGGAATGGAGTACTCACATTTAACATAACAGTGCTATATCCATCTTCTGGTTCCCTTCCATTGACAAAGAGTGACTCCAGGCTAAATTCAAACACACTGTGAGCATGGTCAGAGGCTGCTATTGTCACTAGAATCTGGGAAGCCACTCCTAGACTGGCTGCATGAACAAGTTCCAATGAAAAGCAAAAATAAATGAATGTTAATCAGTAATTGACAAACAACAGGAAAAGCCAAGAAATAACTTCATAAAAGAGCTGTTGCTTTGACTGAACACATAATTTGTTTTAGAAAGAAAGGCAGACACAAATGGTTGCCACACATATTCATGTTTTATGACCTTTCTCTACTTTGGCACCAATGTGATATACAAGTGCTGCATAAGCTCTTGGAGATAAATAAGGAAAACTTGTTTTACTTTTTCGTCTCTGTGAAAGAGAACATTCTTTCACACAGTGTATATGAGGAAGGTCTCTCATGACCTTTGCTGACCTCAAAAGAACATGAACCAGAATTACTCTAACCTTTATGAAACAGTAGTTTCACTATGATTTTAGTCAACTGGACTAAACAGATTCTTGGTTTCAAATATGCATTAACTCTGATTCTATTTTTTGCATCATATTATAATATTGATTTGCCTCTCTGATCCCAAATAGAACATGCTAAAATCTGAGGAAGAATTTAAAGTTTTCCTAATACCCATTTTCACTCTTTATGTTTTATTAATGTTTGCAGACAAGAAAATGAACAATTCTAAAAATAATACAGAGGCTATATGTACAGGTTATGTGATACATTGATGGAAGTTAGAAATGAGGAAAAGGAATATGAGTTCTGACAATGGAAAAATGAACATTTGAGGGTTAGAAAGTGCTCTCTTGGGGCTGGGGATGTGGCTCAAGCGGTAGCGCGCTCGCCTGGCATGCGTGTGGCCCGGGTTCGATCCTCAGCACCACATACCAACAAAGATGTTGTGTCCGCCGAGAACTAAAAAATAAATATTAAAAAAAAATTCTCTCTCTCTCTCTCTCTCCTCTCTCACTCTCTCTTTTAAAAAAAGTGCTCTCTTTCTAAACATTCTAAACAAAATTATTCTAAACATCTATCCACATATGTAAAAATATTTGAGGTAAAAAGCTGAATCATGTTTATATGTGAATCTACTTGAAAAGACATCTTCTTTTCAATTATCCCCCATTAGTTGTTAATTTATTCTCCTTATCTATTTCCTTCCTAACTTCTTTTTCCCATTTGTTTTGATCAAATGTTACATATAAAGACTCATGGTTCTTTTTTTACAGAAAGTAAATGTGATACATTTAACATGAAAGTGTTCTATTTACCTCTTTTTAGGTATTCAAAACTATCTTTTTTTTTTGGTACTGGGGATTGAACTCAGGGATACTCTACCACTGAGCCATATCCCCAGCCCTTTTTTGTATTTCATTTAGAGACAGGGTCTCACTGAGTTGCTTAGGGCCTCACTATTGCTGAGGCTGACTTTGAACTCAACAAGCCACTGGAATTACAGGCATGTGCCAGTGTGCCTGGAAAAAACTACCTTAAATTTTTTAACCATCATTTTTATAAATAACATTCAAACAAAACTCTCCAATCAGAATCAGGAAATTGTAGTAAGTTCATACAGGGAGGAAAGTCTGGGCATCAGAATCAGACATCGATATGATTCTGACTACATCACTTTCCAGCTGGATAACTAAAACCTAGAGCCAATAACATGTCATAAAGATGCTTTGACAGTCAATGAGATAAAATATGTGAAGGACCTATACTTAGTTGGTGCCAATAAAGATTTCAGTAGTACCAAACACAGTGGTGGATGCCTGTAATACCAGCAACGTGGGAGACTAAGGCAGGAGGATTGCAAGTTCAAGGCCAGCCTGGGCAATCTAGTTAAACTCTATATCCAAATCAAAGTTAAAAAGAACCAGGGTTGTAGTTCAGTAGTAGAGTATTTGCCTAACATTAACAAGGCCATGGGTTCAGTGTCCATTACCAAAGCATGGAGGAGTGATTAGTATTTTTGTTTCCAAAAAGAGAAAAAGGAGTGAAAATAAAAATATATACTAGTAAAGAACCTTGGAACAGCTGCTTACCACGTTTGTGAATAGTTGGAAGGAAGAATTGCATGTCCCCATCACCACTACCACTGCCATCAACCCTGAAGAGTTCAGTCACTTTACAGGAGAGACACAAAGACACAACCCACACAACACATATTGACACAATGAGAAAAATAAGAGCTCTTAAAAATATCAAGCAAAGAGGAAAATGAAGTAACAATCATTTGATGATAGTCATTCTTTCACAGAATACAGATCATTTTGAAAGATAATGCTGTAACATCTGTCATACTACCAAATTATCAAAACTTTTTTCATGGTTTCAGGAAATGCTCCATGAAAATTATGATTGGCATTTCCCATTTCCAACCATTTAAATGATTCTACTTTTAAAATTTCACCTATTTACAACAATGTAAATTGCTTTCTAACATTTTTAAAACTATTAATATGAATATTAACCAGGCTCAGCAGCACATGCCCATAATCTCAGATACTTGGGAGGCTGAGGCAAGAACATACATTGGAGACCACCCTTGGTAATTTAGGATGACCCTGTCTCCAAATGAAATAAAAGGGATAGGGATGTAGCTCGAGGTAGAGCACCCCTGTATTCAATCTCTAGTATTGGGGTGGGGGGAAGTGTGTGTGTGTGTGTGTGTGTGTGTGTGTGTGTGTTGTAATCATATATCTTGTCCTATATGCCTATGACAGTCATCTTGCCACTCAGAACCACCAATTCAAAATTTGGGAAATGCATCAAACATTTCGCTTCCACACATTCAAATCCCTATCTCAATCTTGTTCACCCTCTTGCCACTGACATTGTGGAGAGAGCCTTAGATAAACAGACAAACATTCTACTTCAGCCCTGGTTGTGAAAGACCCCCATTTTAAAACCATCAGCAATACACTGAACTCCGTGGCATCTCAGTTTTCTCACCTGCAAAAAGTCCTGTCTTTGACAGAAATATTGTAAAGTAATAGAAATATTGTAAAATCAAATAATATAAAACATGATAAAAATATAAAATACCTTGGCAATATATAAGTATCATAATAAAGATTAAGCAGTTATACACCTTTGATCCAATACATCTTATATGCCAACCATTATATTTGCCAAATGTTTACAAAGATGATGGAAAGGGCAGTGATAATAGCAATAAAAAAAAAAACAGAATAAGAAAAGCAAAACCACAGCTATACATATGTGCTCCTGCCAATATACTTGGTTGACAGGCAAGTTTAAGGTCAACCTTGTTCTCTGTTTTTTCTCAATAGAGTTGGAAACTTATAGCACCCAGGACCTACAACCATCTTACAGACGTAAGAAGCAAAATGGATTCCCAGAAGCTATCTAGGCCTTGCTCTCACTTCTACATGATTATATAGGAGTCATAAGAAACAGGTATAAAGTTCAGCACCACATATATTTTGGTTAGCATAAAACATCTAGTCTGACTGTGGCTACCTTATGTAGAATCATTTTAGAGAGAAAAACAGTATGGAATAAGAACTGCTTCCTGAACTTTGAAAGAATTTAGCTCCACAAGCTATTTTACAAATAGATTAGTAAGCAGTCCCTAAGTGTGAATGAGTCTAGGAGTCATTGTTTGGATACCTTTTCCTGCAATCCTAATTCACTGAGAAAAAGTAGATTCCCTGCCACTATTATTTATTAAGAAACTTCAAGATTCGTTTTCAAATGAGAATTCCTGCTCAATTACTATGTAACAATATATATTCGAGAGACCTGAAGGAAAGTTTCTACGGAAAAACACAAATATCTATATGATCATAAATATCATCTCAAGAATATCTGATGTTTGGGGTTGGAGCTGAAAGTCATGCATGGTAAAGCACTTGCCTGACATGCGAGGTCCTAGATTTGAGACTCAGCACACAAAGAAGGGGAATATTTGATGTTTCATTATTAATTAGTATTGGGTACAGCCACTAACATTCTTTCTTTTAAGTAGATGAGTATTTCTAATTCTCAATGATTCAAAGGGAAATTTCTCAAATATTTTTTGTTTATTTTTTATTAATGATTTGAAGATGTGAGGACTTGTCTCTGGAGAGCAAGCAAAGCTGGCATTTTGATATGCCACCTGCCAGAGGTCATCCAGGACATTTTTACTACTTCATGCATTCACCAAGCTGAGGCACTGTTTATTTAATCACTGCCTTACTTCCAAACACTGGCTCAGACTCTGTTGCTTTTCCCTGGCCTTTGGGAACATAGGAAAGGTTTTGCATAGTTATCCTAAGTCCTTATTTATACAAAAAGACAATTTTAATATATCTATGCTACCCAATCTCTACCTTTGGATAGCTTATACAACATGACTCTCTTCATATAGATGATGCAGATGATGGTAATAATGATACAATACCAGGTTTTGTAATGAAAGGGATTGTGCTGGTGAATACCCTACAAATCTCAATTTCTTATACTTACAAATGTAATACAATGCATACCACATGTATTCTATAACAACCCTAGCAGCCCCTGAAAATCACACACATTAATACTTGTGTAAAGAAGCATGTAAATAACTCAGCTAAATATAACAAATAGCCTCACGTGGATGCACATGATATGTAATATGTTTTAACTCCAAAAATCTCTGAAAAATTAGAACTTTCTGAATATCAGATTGAGAATAAGGTATTAATGACCTTTGTTTTTATATGCTTTATATGTGGAAATAGCTTTAATAGGGCTATTATGAAAATTCAAAAGGGAAGAAAGAAAAAGGGTAGTTTTAGGGGCAGTTAGTGTGACAATTATAATTTGGTGATTTAGAATAAGTGTACTATTTTGTTCTAAAAGCACATGTACTTTAGGGAAAGATCAAAGCGTAATAAAAGTGAACTGAATAATACAATATGTGGTATTCATATAATATATAATAAATTGAGATATTACTGAGAACTAACCAAAGGTTACAGAAAATTGAGTTGAATATTAATTTATAAAATAACTAAAATTTCATAGAGAAAGTAATTCATTCATTAAAAGAAAAAAAAGTAAGGTTAATTCAAAGAAACTTCTTTAATGGAATCTGCTGTCACCACAATATGTGGAAAAGCATATATTTGATGTTTTTTTAAATTGTCAGTCTTACCTCCTCCCTCCAGGTTTAACAACTCAACTTTAAAAGATTTTTCCAGTTCAGGGATAGAATTATTAGTGATGTTGACAAAAATGTATTTACATCTTTCTTCTGGTTGAAATTCTAATGTGCCAGCAACATTCTGAAATACAAATGAAATGCTAATCAATTAAATCATAATCATTGTATATGAAATCAAAAAGTGAGAATGTTTGCTTTATATCACCTTGTTAGATACTGAAACAGAAGAAGATAAGTAAATGCAAAATTTAAAAACTTCATTGGATATTAATGGTGTTCAATGCAAATTCTAAATACATATTCTTCAACTAAATAAAGGAGATGGGCTTCTAATTTTTTAATTTGTGTATTCATCAAAAATGTAGTCAAGACAAATGATAAATCATTGGCAACATTCACAAATTCCTATAATTACTTTAACGAGATGCAAGGAATTCTCTTGATCAAGTATATTTAGAATTATTACAAATTATATAATTGAGAATTTTATATTCTCAATGTATAATAATAATGGCATTTTTCATCCTGAGAGTCTCCTCAAGCAATAGCATATATTAGTCCATTTGGCAATAATCCTTCCTGTATTATACTTGAAACTGGAATTCATAATGTAGATCTCAAAACAGAAGAGTTCACATACTTGCAAAGAAAGAGTTATTCCAAATCAAAGTCTTATTCCTTCCATTATTTCATACAAATATTTTCCTCTCAAATTATGAGAATAAGTTTTAAAGTTGTTTAATCCTTCTGTGTTAGTTTCTTTAGGCAATTGTATTTCACCTTGTGAAGCTATTAATGATTTTAAAGTTAAATTGAAGAACTCTAGTATGAAAACCAGGTTGTACCCTGCTCTAAGTTAACTCCATGTTATATAGAACAGGAATGCCTAGCTCTAAGCTATTCCATTTTATAAATCATCAGTTTGCCATGAGTACCTCATTTTGAGTGCAAGTGCTAACGTTGAATGTCTTGGTAACTTCTCTGGGCAAAAAGATAACCCCCATATATAGAACCTATTGGGAAGCATAAACCCTAGCTTCCCAGCACAATCATAAGGCACAAACCAATAAATAAATTAATCATGTTAATAAAAAATGACCACATGTGACCTTATCAAATTAAGTCAGAAGCACATGTACATATGGTCATATTAAACCTGTATCAGAGAAATTCGGTGCTGAGATTATCCATTTCACCATACGCAACCCCCTCAACCTGAAACTCGTAAAAGAGAAGCACCTAAGACAGCAGTAGGCAGAACTCACCCACACGTACTCATCATCTTATCAGCTCATGTGGGGAAAGCAAGATGAGGTCCACAGATGATGGACTCTCAACTCTGTCCCTGATGTTTCAGCTCAGCTTGAAGTCCCTGCATGATGTGGACCTCTTAAAAACTGCCTGCCATCCAGACCATGGCCAGAATAAGTTTCATTCCCTGAATAGTTCTGTGCTCTGAAACAAGTTCCCCAGGGGTGCTAATCTCTTCTGAGCACCTGCAGTGACCCTTTTACCTTTGTATCTGCTCTTGCCTTTGCACTCAGTGCAGTCTCCAGAACCCTGAGGCCATTGATAACCCCTGTCTTAGACTTTCTGTAACATACACAGCACTGTGCAAAGTGTAATATGTGACTTGAGTGTTACAGATATTAATAATAAAGTTTGAAATGGAATAAAAAAAAACTTGTGATTGTCCTGGGTACCATTAATACTCAGTGAATTGATGGTGATGAAAGTGATGTAGTGGTTTTTCTTATTTATTGGGGTTTTTTTAGTTATACATGATAGCAGAATCCATTTTGATACAATTATACAAGCATGGATGTGGTTTGTGAATTGTCATTCAATAAATTCTGACACTACAGAAAGATACAAATGTGTCCAATGTATGTTAATAGAATGGCTTGCTCACAATACCAAGTACCAATTTCACTTGATCCCTCATTTTATTCACTTTTACCACACAATCTAACACATAGCATGTGCTAGCACAATTGCTTGGGAGAGAAAAACAAGACAAATCTTTGTCTCTATGAAGAACATTCTAGAAGGAATTTCCTAAAATTACATTAACAAAAAAAGTTGGAATAGAATAATAATAATAATAATAATAATAATAACTATCCAACACATATAGTTTCTCAGTGAGAAAGTAATTTTGCCTATAATTTAGTAGACTGGAATAATTCTACAATTTTTAACAACACAACTGAAAGTTGTTTTCTTTCTAGGAAATATTCTATTTGAACTCGGCAATCTCTTATACAACAGGCCACTTTTCTTCTGGAACATATTCTTCATTGGTATTCCACAGAACCAGACTCTCTGCTTTTCCTTTTTATCTTTTTACCTCATCCTTTTCAGAGTTCATTGCCAATTTTAACATTATCCTATGACCTTTAAAAATCATTGTTCATTAGACTCTTTAGACTTTCTGTCTAAATAAGTCCGGCATTCTCTAGGTTTTTATTACCATGTATATGTTCCCACCTTCCAAATTTCATCTCCAACCTCTGATATTCAGACTTAAATTTGAAAATTTTCCTTAAGTTCTATGAGAATCTCTATGAGATCTTTCCTTAAAAATTATGTTTCACCCAGTTCTGTCCATAGCACTCAATGGTGAAGCCCTATTCTTTTAAGTAAATTACCATCAAACCCTGCCATTTTAACTCTGAAATATTTCCTGAGCCTACTTCCTTCTTTTCATTTACCTTGCCACCAACCTGATTCAAGACTCCAACACTTCTTGCCTTGCTCCATGAAACAGATTCCTCTCTTGTCTTTCTGCATCCATATCTGTACCATCTAATCCATTCTCCATGGTTCAGTCTAGTGATCTTTTATAAATGCATAACACCTTTCAAGTATTTCACCTTCTTAAGAAAAAAGAAATCCAAAGAAGTCTAGCTGATCTGCAAGGCCCTGAATGAACCACTCTGTGTACACCTTGTCTTTTATCACCACACCTATCTCTCCACATTGTGGAAGCACTGTTCCTCTTTCATTTCCTCTGACAGCTCCTTCCCTAACTGACACCTTTGCTCAAGATATTTTACCTGTCTCAAGCATTTCTTGCCCCTCCATCTGTCTTTCTTCTCTATAAACCTCAGGGATCAGTAGAAAGCCTTCCTTCACTGTCCAGTCTGCATCAACACCCACCTCTTACAGATCTCATATCTTGAATACTTTCCACATCTGTAACTCAGTAATTATCTGTTTAAAATCACTACAGATAGCTGAGATCTATGCACCTGAGTAGTGCAGATCACTTGTAACTTGGTACATGAGAATACAGTTAACAACAGTGATATCTGAAAATTCAGTTGTTTCCTCTTCTGTACATGATGCCTCCAGTCGCCTCCCCTCCCTCAATATAAGCATAAACACTTACACACCTCATCTAAGAAATCTTACTCTTGTGCTAACACACACCAGAAAGAGTTGACACATTGTAATAAGTGGTGACAGCAGAAGTTATCAGGTTATCACAGATTAAGGTAACAGTATAAAGTGGTGACAGGTAACACATAGGGCAGCTAAGTACCCTGAGAATCCTCAAAAATGCCTCCAAGGGCATGAACTTTCTCATATCGTGAAGGATGGGGACAGATGGTTCCTTATTTTATTTTGTTTTAATTATTAAAGAAAATGATAAAACAACTAGCAGTGGGCAGGTTCAAAGTAGAAATTTAAAAACACTGATATGAGGACTAAAGCACTGCTTTAAGAGAATGCAGAGAACACATTAAGCCAAGATGAGGTGGATTGAGGAATACATTACATATCCACCTAAGGGCACAATAAATGCCAGTGGCAAAAGAATATAACCTAAGAAAGAATTAGAAGAAGACGACATTCAGGACAACTTAGCTAATTGGACTGTAGTTAAAATTAATGGAATTCAATTAGCCAGCATTCTGGGGGTTGGGAGGAAAAACAGACACAAAATACAGAGCATTGCACCTTTGTGTGGGTCTTTTTAGGAAGAAGGTGAAAAACAAGAAAATGAACATTAAATTTAAATAAAAGGAATCTTTGGAAAAACAAAATTGTTGAAGGATATAAAAATCTTTCTCAAGGAGAACTGCCAAAACCGAAAGCATTTTCTCAATAAGAATCCTGGCAATAATAAGAAGAGGTAGGTTACTGGGTATTACTACAGGTGCATCGTGTACAATACAAGGCACTTCAACATAGCCATTTATCTTCAGAATGACCCTGCTATATGATATATCTCCACTTTTACAGGTAAGGAAACTGAACTTAGGAAAAACTAAGTCTCCCAAGGCCACACATTTAAAGGTGAGGTTAAATCCCAGTTCTGTCCATTCTAAATCCGAAGCTTTTTTTATGGCACTCCCCACTTGAAGAAAAAAATGATTAAAAAGACAAGTAATTTCTTTACAATCTCGATTCTGTCTGATGGAGATAACAAGATTTGAAATATTATTTAAGAAACTTTTTTCTTTTTCTTTTTGAAACAGGGTCTCTCACTAAGTTGCCCAGGCTGGCCTCAAACTTGGGATCTTCCTGCCTCAGCCTCCAGAGTCAGTGGGATTAGAGGTGTGCACTAACATACCTGGCAAGAAACAAAAATCTTACATGTATCTGATCCAAACCTACAACATTAAAACAAATAATACGAAAGAAGACTATGACAAATATAAATACAAAAAAGTACAGTAGCTATTTAAGTGTCAGGTTTCAACACAATAAAGCATCTTAATTTGCCTAAAGTTAAAAGGTCAAAAGGCTATCAGCATTCATTTTCTTTGTTTAGTATATTCTGCAAGTCCCTTCCAGTCCTCCAAGGATAGTATCCTTATTTTTTCTCTGCCTTAGTTATTAAAGAAGTTATTTTACAAGGACGAATGGAGCTTCAAAGGATGGCATACCTGGTAGTCCTTGGGACTGAAAGCTGTCAGGGACACTGTTCTATATTCCGAAGTCACCCTCCCCAGGAGTCCTTGTGCACGGACGACCAATAACCAGACCTCTCCATCCTCCTCCTGCACAGTGATGTTTGGCACACTGCTTGCCGGCAGGCTCATGGAGTCCTCAGGCTGTGGGGGCAGCCTTGTGGAGAACCGCAGCAAGCCTGGAGGAGGCAAAGAGACAATTCCTCCTTCATTTGAAGCAATCTTGCTCAATCATTTTAATCACCAGGCCAAAATTCTGAGGGCCTTAATGTAGAAAAGATTTTAGGCAAGGGCTGGAGTTGTGGCTCAGTGGTAGAGCACTTGCCTAGCAGGTGTGAGGCACTGGGTTTGATTCTCAGCACCATATTTAAATAAATAAAAAAAAAAATAAAGGTCCTCAACAAACTAAAATAAATAAATAAATAAATAAATAGAAAGATTCTAGCCAAGATTTGATGAACATGCTTTGATATAAAATGTTTATAAGCTTTAATAATGTTAAAAGTATAAATGCTAATTTCTCTTCTCTATACTCAAAGAAAGTTTTTTTTTCCAAAAGAAACATCAGAAAAGGGAACACTGATGGGTTTTTTAAAAATACACTTTCAAACACATACTTTTATTTGACTGGAGTCTCTTATTAATTCTTGAACCCATTGTGGAACAGGATTAGTGGGACCTTAAAGGATTTGTACACTTAAAAAAAAATAACTACAAAAACCAGTGTTTCCCAGGTTTCTACTTAGATTTATATTACTTTTCAATATAAAAGTATTCTTAATTTAGTAGGACAGACATCTATGATAGTTCCCTAATTAAAAAATTATAACTTTTAGGCACACGATCTAAATTAATATAAATAGAGATAACTTCACTTCTTAAAGGCTAATAAAACATAAATTAGAAAATACTTCAATTTGTTTACATATCACCATATACTAATTTTTAAATTAAAGTAATTCTGATAGGCATAAATGGAATTGCTTTCTTTTTTGAGAGAGTGAGGGGGGGGAGAGAGGGGGGGGAATTTTTAATATTCATTTTTTGGTTCTCGGCGGACACACATCTTTGTTGGTATGTGGTGCTGAGGATCGAACCCGGGGCGCACGCATGCCAGGCGAGTGCGCTACCGCTTGAGCCACATCCCCAGCCCCCTGGAATTGCTTTTTAATTTTAAAATATCCTGAAAAACTTTCCAAAATATATTACTTAAATTCAGAATTCTCTTTTTATTTTCTCCCATAAATAATCTCTCTCAAAATGGCAGTTTAGAAATTAAAGACCATAGAAGTTAGAAGGTCTCAAAGAGTTCTGCTTCAATCATTTGCAAAAAGTTCCTTAAAAAATAAAATAATAAAACCAAGTACACACAGAGTAGAAAGAAAATCTTTTGAACAGGGTGAGTTACCAAGTGGATGATCACTAGCTTTGACGGTGATATCTGTTGTTTCCTTCTCAGGATCTATGCTTGCACCACTGGTAAGAGTTGAACCTAGTTTCCCATCTCCAGGAATTGCAGAAACCAATGTCACCCGAAAATACTCATTAAGCTCAGGAATATCATCATCAAGAACATATATATTCAGGACCTATAAATTTATAAATCCAAAGGCATTAAGCAATGAGGCATGGATAAACTACTTACCAGAGGAAAATAAAACAGTTAAATTAAATTTAATTGAAATTTCTATTTAATATAACATTTCTACATAAGCTTACACAATTAAAGCAAACATGTGTATATGTTTTTATATGTGTGTGAATATAGATATACATGTGTACATAAATATTTTTATTTTATATAAAGAGGGAGAGAGAAGATGTGGTGAGAAGGTGTCATAACTATGAAGCAGAGAATGATCCTCGCCAGACACCAATTCTACAAGCACCTTGATCTTGGACCTCCCAGGCTCCAGAGCTTTGAACAATAAATCTGTTGTTTAAACTTCCCATTATAAGACATTTTGTTATAGCTGTCTGAACAAACTAAGGAAGGAGCTGCATAGTAAAATTTTCTGTCTTAAAGTATCCTATTCATGCAGTAATATGTAACGTAAGATATATTGATATCAATATCATATCATATCCTCATACCAAGGTCACTGGTATTGCCAGTCTCAGGGTAGAGTTCCTAATGAAGGAACTACATGATAGCATGTAGTAGGCTGGTAAGAAAGGACAGAGCAGTATGCAGGTGTCTAGAGTCTAATACCACTAATAAGTATTTTAGAAAGTAGATTTACATTGAGAATTAGAAGTCTGGCAGAAGCAATTAGTCCAAAAAATGTTATGAAAGAAGTAACCATAACTCAACAATGTTCCATAAAATTTACAGCAAATAAAAATTCCTCCTTTTTTATTAATGCATATATCTAGTGTCCCAGATTTTAAACACAGACCCACTTTCCAAGAAGCTTATAATCTGTTGTAGGAGACAGATATATAGAAAAACCTTTAAAATGTAATGTAGAAATGTCATGATAGAGTTGTGTGCAAAGTGAGAAAGAAACAACTAACTCTACCTGGTAAAGGTTTTACAGAAGAGGCATTTGAAGTAAGCCCTACCTAATGGATTTATTACAGTTGAAAATAATAATCAGGAAGGATATTCCAAGAGAAAGACAAAATATTGGCAAAGGCATGTGCTGGGAATGGTAATTAGGTCATAAATTCTGGAGCAGTTAAAAGAGCCAGATGAATGGCCAGGAGTTGGTACATAGAAGATATTTATGCTTCTATCATCAATAATTTAGAATTTATTTCATTAGAGATTAGAGGTAAACTTCAGAATCCTAAGCAGAAGATGGACAAAATGAGAAATCTGCTTTAAGAGGCGGACCACAGTACAATGTACATAGCATGGACAGAGAGCAAAAGGAGATGCAAGAGGAAGCCTTAAGAAATGACTGACCTGAAAGGATGGAATTCTGAACCAATGCAGTAAGAAAAGACAAGGAAAATAGCTGGATTTGAGAACTGATTGGCAATAGATGAGGACTGAGGGAAAAGGAGGAATGAAGGGTGACTTCCTGCTATCTCCCAGAAAGAAATGGGGCAACAGTCTGAAAACAAACCAAATCCAAACAGTTTCCAATCACTGATAACTGGCCTAAAAGTACCCCAGACAACTTGTTTATAAAAATGCTTTTCCGAAGATTTTGATTCAGTAGGTCTGAGGTATGCTCTAAATTTGGTTTCTAATCTCATTTAAATCATATTTTTATGATTACAGTTAATAGATGGAATAATCAATGTGTTTTTTAAAAAAGCAGTCTAAAAATGACAGATATTACCTAAATATCATCATTATTCTTGAATCATGTGGTTATTTTCTTTAGGGAAAAAGAAATTTAAAAATTATAAAACATAATATTTAAATAATTCTTGACTAAAACATTTGTAACTATTTTACTTACCAAATTTGATTTACTATTTTATCTCTTCCAAATTGTGTATGAATGTTATAAAACAATGGTTCCCAATTACATTTTTATCTCATAATTGGTAAAAATTTCCCATGTACTGGGGATTGAACACAGGAGCACACAAAAACACTGAGCTACATCTTTGTTTTTTTAATTTTGAAACAGTGTCTTGCTAAGTCCCCTGGCTGGTCTCAAACTTGCAATCCTTCTGCCTCAGCCTTCCAAGTCACTGGGATTACAGATATGCATCATCAGACGGGATGTAGCTGGTAAATTTTCCACAAGAAAATCTGGGGTATAAAGTCTGTTTTGTCAAATAGAAGCATCAAAAAGTTATCACACTCTATCTTATTTCATAAAGAAAGAACACCTTGCTGGTCATGGTGGTGCACACCTATAATCCCAGAAGCTTGGGAGGCTGAAACAGGAGCATAGCAAGTTCAAACCCAGCCTCAGAATGTGAGGCCCTAAGTAACTTAGCTAGACCGTGTCTTAAAAAAACAAAAAAAAGGGGGTCCAAGGGATGATTAAGTGCTCCGGGGATCAATTCCTAGAACCAAAAAAAAAAAAAAAAGAGAGAGAAATAACAGTTCAAATACAAGACAATATTTAAAAAAAAACAGAATAAAATATTATTCTACAAATCAAATAATTTTAGCTGTATGAAAATTTATTGGTGTCCTCATTTTACCAAAGATTAGCAAATTCTTTTTCATAGACCTATTTGCAGATAATAGGAAACATTTGTTATAAACCATTTAAATCGTTTCTTTCTTCTCTCAAATTATATAGATTTGACTACTGTTCTGCTTTTGTTACTTTAAAAATGTTGAAATGATCTCTCAATTTTGTTATCCAATTAATTTGTTAAGTCCCTCAAACTCTCCTCAAAGACTATTTATTAATTATAAGCTTTAAGTTATTTGTATGAATGCCTGATGAACTATAAGCTATTTATATTTTAATGTAAAAAATTATACTGATATGAATATTCTAACATTATATATTAACCAAATATTTAAAATTCTGATAAAGGAAGAAATTTCATTCCAGTTTCATTATAGGAAGTATCATTTATTTATGGAGCATCTATTCAGCAGTGAGACTATTTTAATAAAACTGGAGGTAACTTCCACTTTTGAAGTACAAAACAAGTATCTCATTTCTCCAAATTTAATGTAAATAAAATGAAATTAAAGTTAAAAGAATTTCTCATTGGCTGATTGGAAGAGTCCCATTAAGAACTGAATGGTTTCTCTCTGTATCAGTTATAACAAAATACTCACAACGATATACTCTCAAGCTATACCACTCTTATTATATTTGGATTAAAGAATCAATAAAACTGAACATATATTATTCAAAATTCTTAACTTTTCTTTCACATATACTAGAATATATATGCCATGATATACACCTCATATCCTAAGTATTTTAAGTTGCTTAAATAGAAAAAAGCTGCAACAAAATTCCAGAACAAACACAGCAGAAAAACCTTTCCAGTACACTTTCAAAGAAACAAAGAAGACAAGGTTTACCTCAGATCTCTGCCAAGGAAGGAATGTGATCATTCCACTGGCATTAGCAAAATCATCAACAAGGTAATTAATGCCATTAGATTTGATCTGTGAGATGATGTAAAAAACATGTACAAAATCCAGAGCTCCCCTGGTTCGTTCCACCACACATGAAATGGTAGATCCCTCCTCTGCAATCTGAAATGGAACATAAATTACTGACATGTGTTATGAATATATCTATTAAAATCTATTAAAATACCTTAGATCACTTTTTCAAATTATTCTCAGAAATACTGATGCAGATATTTTAAAAAATTTTATTTTTACCTTATATCAGACTGCTGATACTGAGGATTTTTAGTATACTATTCCCTTAACAAAGATATGCAACATGAATTTCTTTTTAGTATTTATTTTCAGTGCATAAAAGCATATTAAGTTCTAAGTTGCAAGAAGGAGAAAATAAACTGACAGATTCTTCATTAAGTCTCAATAACAATGAGAAGATCATGCCACTAAAACATGATTCATCTTATTCTGCCAGTCTCTTCAGCAGTTAAACTTGGGAAAACAATCACCCATATTGAAGAATCACTGGAAGGACTAAATTAGAGAACTTCTATAATATGTTTAGCTTACCAACTAACAAAAAGAACTCATTATCATTATATTTATGTTAGTTTCTTTTTTGTTTGTATTTTTATCCTACAGGTACATCTGAAGTAATGTGACAAGAGTGAATATTTTTAGAAATAAATTTCTGATGTAAGTGAAAATAACAGGAAAAGCTACAGAAGATAGGTGTCATGAAGACAATTGGGGGGGGCTCTTAGTAATAACATTTCAAATAGCTGCAGTTGAATGTGTTCCAAGAATGTCACCCAACAGTGTATGAAAAATGCATAAAATTTTTCAAACATCTGTGTGGAAAAGGAACCATTCGTCACCAACTGATTTATGACAAACCAAACCCAGAAAGATTAGCTGTCATTATTTAGATCACAGAGAATTAATGATACTGTCAGGGATTAAATCTCTCTGATACTTCAGCACTGTTATGATATGACAACAAAGGACCACAAGATAGATGCCAGCGGCAAGAGTTGCTGCTATTTTTGTTGAGCACTGTCTACATGGCAGCTTGTCTCCATGTCATTTATTTAAAACTAATGGAAATTACAAACAAGCTGCTATATTTATTGCTACCTTTTAGATAGAGAAATAGAAACAGAAAAAAAGTAAGTTGCCTCAGTTCCCAAATAGAAAATGGTTCAAATCTTGATGACTTCTCATGACAGAACACCCATCTTGGAGTCCTTTGTAGAGGACAAGGTGACTTTTTCCTCCATTGTCATATAAAAATAAATAATATCAAATTGCCTTTTCAATCTCCAATCAAACATATTAATAAATAAATGGATAAACACATAGATAGACTCTTATATCAATCAGAGAAAGAGAGAGAGAAAAAATAAACATTTTCCAAAGTCCTTGTTATTATTTTTATTCCCGAACTCACACCGGCCTCCAACAAACACGTTCTGGTCCAATCTCCAATATGCCGCTGCCCCCAAATCACCTACTCCACGAGGCTTTTTCCAAATCCCCTTTGAATCTCACGAGAACTCAACGGGAACAAGCAGCAGGAACACCCTAATCCCAGCAGCAATAATCTTCAACCTCCAACTTCCCTAAAACCTCTATTGTCTAAACCCAAGGACCGGGATACTTCCTCAAACCTGCAGGATACTTCCTCAAACCTGGATCCACCCTGGATCACCTTGAGCAGGGTCATCTTTCTCAAACACACATGCAAGGTCACAGCAAATTTCCAAGACAAGTCCATTTAACATGGGGTACGCTGGCAAGGAAATATCGATGTGTCATGCCTACTTGGCAATGGCCCTCAGCAAGAATTAATCTTCAGAAAGAACAAATATTCCAATCAGTAACTGGACCAATGATCTGAACAGACATTTCTCAAAAGAATACAAATACAAGACAACAAATATATGTAAAAATAATATCTTTACCCTTAATAAATCACAAAAAACTACATGGAGATTCCTGTCACCCTATTCAGAATGGCTCTTGTCATATAAATAAACAAACCAAAGCAAAAGCAAAAAATAAAATAACAAATGCTAGTTGAAATGTGGAAAAATATGAATCTGTATAAATTGTTGATGAAAATGTAAACTAGTATAGCTGGTATGGAAAACCGTTTACAGATTCTTCAAAAAACTAAAAATAGATTTACCATAAAATCCAACTAGAGCTGGGCATAGTGGTGCATACCTGTAATCCCAGCAGTTTGGGAGGCTGAAGTAGGAGCATCAAAAGTTCAAGGCCAGCCTCAGCAACTAAGCAAGGCCCTAGCAATTTAGTGAGACCCTGTCTCAAAGTAAAAATAAATAGACAGGGGATGTCAATGGCTAAGTACCCCTGGCTTCAATCCCTAGTTCCCCCCTCCCCACCACCACCACCAAAAAAAAAATCCAAATAGACCATTCCTTAGTGTTTTTTCAAAGGGTAAAAAGTGGGAAGGAGATGAATTGAAGTAGAAAAGGAATTATTGGGAAGGGAGAAGGATACTGGGGGGTGGGCAAAGAGCAAGAGAAAGTAGAATGGAGGGTAGACATGATCAAAATATGATACATGTATATATGGAAATGTCAGAGTAAAACCCATTAATTTGTATAATATAAATAATAATAGTAATAAAAATGCACAAGATGATCTTGAAACAATTAAGAAAACTGTGAAAATATATTGGAGTTCATGTTAGAGGGACTCAGGATGGTTTCTAATGCAAAAATCTGAACATATTTGGTGTCATGATTCCATAATTGAAACAATCACATAAGTTTCATTCTGTGCTTTCATAATGATACTAAGAAAATAACTCTTCATCATGTTCATGCTAGAGAACAAGACCATTATTTAAAAAAAAAACATCCAGTAAAGAGAAAGAAATTATCCCATTTTCATATGACCTTTTCTGACTGAATTTGATCTAGGGAGTCAAATTGCTGATATGAGTGCGTTTGTTTTATAGAAATATCTCAACAAACAGTTAAAAGTAATGTTTACATACACTCTTGTCCTTTATCAATTACTGTTTAAGATGCAGACAATAATTGTTGATGGCTAACATTAGAAAAGATGATAACATGTTACCGTCAGTTAATGGTAACACAAAAATAATACCTATGAAGTTTTCTTTTTTCTCTATTTTTTGGAGGCAGAGTCTCCCTATGTTGTACAGGCTGACTCCTGGGCTCAACCAATTCTCCTACCTCAGCCTCCAGCGTAGATGAAACTACAGGCGAGTGCCACCATGCCTGGCTACTATATTCTTGCCAGAGTTGTGTCACTAAAACCTGATTAAGGCTCTAGATTTAATAGTCAAATTTCAGGAAATAGAGGGGACAAAGAAACATGTGACAAGGATACATTACCAAAATTTTGAGTAAGACAAACTATAAAACAAATGACCTGGTTTTGTCAACAAACCAATTGCAAATAAAAAAAAAATTAGGACAGGAATAAATTTCAAAAGCATTCTTCTACAAAAAAACAAGGGTTTTATAGCAAATCACAATGTAATTTCAATGACATTGAAAACAAAGCACTGTGTGTCAAAATTTGATATAGCTAAAGCAGAGCATAGTAAATATACATTCTTAAATGTTTATTTAAAATAAACATTCAATAAATGAAATAAATCATGATAATGTAGGGACTTCTCTAGGAAGGCAAAGATAGTACCAATAAATATTAATGCAATATGTCTTGATAACATTAAAGAAAAACTATATTCCACAAATTAAAACTCATATCTGATAATCCAAATATTAATTAAGTAGCATGCATTCTGCATGAAAAGCCTAACAATAGTAACAATTAATAATGATGAACAGGTGGATAGGACTTTATGTTTAAAGAATTTTTCATAGGCCCATTTTACTTCTTAGAACATCTTTTCGAAGGAGTTATCAACAGTTATAATTCTAAGCCCTTCTTATTTGAGTAATGCCAGCATTTACTCTATAGATATAAAGAAATATAAGCAATGTTATCACTCGAATTCACATCCAAGGAGCCCGGTGATCAGAGATTTGAATAACTTGCACAAAGATACACAGGTTATACATGGTAAAACTAAAACCAATATCTATTTAAAGACTTTCTGTAATACTTGTGGTTTTTCTTTTTTATGCCGCTATTTCATTTTAAGATAGAATCTCCTAATAAATAAATATATATATACATACACACAATTTAGTTTAGTTAGAACAGGTAGAAAATTCATATGGCAGCACAATAAACAATATAACCAGAGTGCCAAGCATGGTGGCACATGCCTGCAATCCTAGCTATGGAGGAGGCTGAGGCAGGAGGATCACAAGTTCAAGGCCAACTTGGGCAATGTAGCAAGACCATGCCTCAAAATAAAGCAATTCTTACAAGGGCTGGGGATTTAACTCAGTGAAGAGAACCCTTAAGTTCAATCCCTAATACTGGGAGAATATGTATTTATTTATCTGGAGAGTATTTCAAATAATGATTTTTCCAGACATCTTGTCATCCTCTGCACTAGTTAACCCATCTTCCCTAAAGTTCTAAGTAGGTACCACTACAAGTCAAAGTGAAACACTAAGACAAGTGAAAATTTGAGCCTATTTTAAAAAAAACTCCATACTATAGTTTTCAATGATCCCAAACAACCTAAGAGCTGAGGACACTTACAGCACTTTGGATTGACCTGTAGACACTGTAAAAAAAAAAAAGCTTTCTTAATCTTATTCAGAGCATTCAGTCATCTGTAAAATCACATACTTCCACTGCTGGAAGGTATAGTAGCAATCTATACATTCAACACCTTTAAAATGAGGTACAAAGGATTATGAAATTTGCTTAGTGTTACATACATACAGAGTGGCAAAGTTAGGAGCAGAAGCCAAGTGCAAGTAACAGTGCTGTTTCTGGAAGGAACACAGAAACCATTTTTTTTCCAATTTTTGTGCATAAAGGCAGACGGGGGAGGGGGCACTTACCTCCAGCGCTTCAAAAGGGACAAAGCTGGTCCTGGCAAACCCATCGATGATGTCCTCTTTGGCCAAGGTAGACTCGCTCCGCTTCCTCCGCAGGGGTCGGGGAAGGACCCGGAGGAGGACCTGGGCTTCCCATTGTCTTCCTTGTCGGAGCCCCACGACGAAGCGAGCCAGGGCGTCCGAGTCCAGCCGGCCTCGGGACGGACCCGGGAGCGCATCTCCTGGTCTGCTGTGACCGTGACCGCAGCTTTTTGCGGAGTCCAAGGCCCCAATGCGGTCGATCCATGGCTCTGCTTCGCCAGGGTCCCCGCGCTCGCCGCCTGCGCGCCACAGGCTCCTGGCGCGGTGGGTCGCACCAAAAGATTGACACGGAGCTCTCCCTCTCGCTGCACAGCGTCCCTCCGCCCCGCGCAGACGCATACCGCCCGCACCCACTCGCGAGCCCGCAAAGGTCGCAGCAAAGTAGGGGCGCGGGAGAACGCCTCGGCCGCTGCTCACGCAGGAAACTCACCGCCGGGCCACAAGAGGTCCAAGCCGAGCAGCCAGGAGAGGCCGGGCTGGGCAGCGGCTAACAGGATCCGGAGCCCAGGGCCTGCGCGCTGGGGAGGCCGGGCCTGCGCACTGGGGGTATCGGGGGCAGGGCGGGGATCCCGCGGGGGGGGGCCGAGGGCGAGGACCGCGAAAGGGGGAAGGGGGGGCGAGGGCGAGGACCGAGCTGGGGGTGGCCGAGGGCGAGGACCAAGTGGTGGGGCAGGGAGGAGGCCGAGGATGGCGCGGGGGGCCGAGGGCGAGGACCCAGCGGGGAGGGGCAGCGAGGGCGAGGACCGAGCGGGGGGACGGAGCGGGGGGGCAGAGGGCGAGGACCGAGAGTGAGGGGTGAGGGCGAGGACCGCACGGGGGATGGGGGGAGAGCGAGGGCGAGGACCGAGGGGGGGGCGAGGACCGAGCGGGGGGCGAGGACCGAGGGTGGGGCGAGGGCGAGGACCGCGCGCGGGGGGGGGCGAGGACCGCTGGGGGCGGGAGGGGGTCGAGGACCGCTGGGGGCGGGAGGGGGTCGATGACCGCTGGGGGGGGGCAGAGGGGTGGTGAGGACCGCGGGAGGGGGGTGGCGAGGGAGAGGACCGCGGGGTGGGGGCGAGGGCAAGGACCACAAGGGGGGTGGGGGTGGGGCCAGGGCGAGGACCGCGGGGGGGGGGGCAAAGTAGGGGCGAGGGAGAACGCCCCCGCCGCTGCTCACGCAGGAAACTCACTGCCGGGCCACAAGAGGTCCAAGCCGAGCAGCCAGGAGACGCCAGGCTGTGCAGCAGCTAACAGGATCCGGAGCCCAGGGCATGCGCACTGGGGCGGCCGGGCCTGCACACTGGGGGTAGCGGGGAAAGGGCGGGGATGGAGGGGGCGAGGGCGAGGACCGCGCAAGGGGGAAGGGGGGGCGAGGGGCGAGGACCGCAAGGGGGGGCCAGGGCGAGGACCACGCGGGGGCGGCGACGGCCACGACCAAGCTGGGGGGGTCCAAGGGCGAGGACCCAATGGTGGGGCAGGGAGGAGGGCGAGGACCGCGCAGGGGTGGGGGGGTGGGGCGAGGGCAAGGACTCAGGGGGGGAAGGGGGCGAGGACCACGCGCGGGGGGAGGGGGGGCGAGGACCACGCGCGGGGGGAGGGGGGGCGAGGACCGCGCGGGGGGGCGAGGACTGAGGGGGGGCGAGGGCGAGGACCGAGGGGGGGACGGAGCGGGGGGCCGAGGGCGAGGACCGAGCGTGAGGGGTGAGGGCGAGGATCGCACGGGGGATGGGGGGAGGGTGAGGGCGAGGACTGCGCGGGGAGCGAGGACCACGCGCGCGGGGGGGGCGAGGACCGCGCGGGGGGGGGCGAGGACCGCGCGGGGGGGGGCGAGGACTGAGGGGGGGCGAGGACCGAGGGGGGGACGGAGCGGGGGGCCGAGGGTAAGGACCGAGAGGGGTGAGGGCGAGGATGGCACGGGGATGGGGGGAAGGCGAGGGCGAGGACCTAGGGGCGGCGAGGACCGCGGGGGGAGGGTCGAGGACCCAGGGGGGGGGCGAGGGCGAGGAACGCGGGAGGGGGGTGGCGAAAGCGAGGACCACAAGGGGGGTGGGGGTGGGGCGGGGGCGAGGGCGAGGACCGAGGGGGGGTGGGAGGGGGCTAGGACCGCTTGGGGAGGGCGAGGACCGCTTGGGGGGGCGAGGTCGAGGACCGAGGGGGGGCGAGGGCGACGACCGAGGGGGTGGTGAGGGCGAGGACCGCACGGGGGGAGTGGGGGGTGGGGCGAGGACGAGGACGGGGGAGGGGGTCGAGGACCGCGCAGGGGGGGAGGGGGCGAGGATCGCGCAGGGGGGGAGGGGGCGAGGATCGCGCGGGGGGGCGAGGACCGCGAGGGGGGGCCGAGGGCGAGGACCGCGCGGGGGGGAGGGGGCGAGGACCGCGCGGGGGGGCGAGGACCGTGCGGAGTGGGGGGGGGCCGAGGGCGAGGACCGCGCGGGGTGGGGGGGGGCGAGGGCGAGGACCGCGGGGGGGGGGGGGTGTCGAGGTCAATGACCGAGGCGGGGGCGAGGGCGAGGACCGAGGGTGGGGCGAGGGCAAGGACTGCGCCAGGGGGTGGGGCGAGGACGGAGAGAAGGGGCAAGGACCGCGCGCGGGGGTGGGGGGGGTGGAGGGCGAGGTCGCGGACGGAGAGGGGGGCGATAGCGAGGACCGAGGGGGGGCAAGGACCTCGCGGCGGGAGGGGGTCGAGGACCCCGCGGGGGGGGGAGGGGGCGAGGACCGCACCGGGGGTAGGGGGGGCGAGGACCGCGTGGGGGCTGCCCTCCTGAGCGCCCCGCAGGGCGCCCCGGACCCTCCTCGCTCACCGTGTGTCTTCCTGTGACACTTGCTCCTGGACCCGCTTGAGGAGCCTCAAGGCGTTTCCCCCAGGGTTGGAGGAGGAGGCTTTGTGCGGGGACGCCCGGGGCGCTCAGGCCTGGGCTTGAGCAGGCGCTGCAGAGGGAGCAAGGACAGCGCGGGGAAGGGGGGCGAGGACTGCGCGGGGGAGCGAGGTGGAGGACTGAGGGTGGGGCGAGGGCGAGGACCACGCGGGGATGTTGGGGCGAGGGCGAAGACGGAGAGGGGGGGCGAGGACCGCGGGGGGGGAGGGGGGCGAGGACCGCACGGAGGGGCGAGGTCGAGGACCACAAGGGGGGTGGGGGTGGGGCGAGGGCTAGGACCTCGCGGGGGGAGGGGGGCGAGGACCGCGCGGGGGGGAGGGGGGCGAGGACTGCGCGGGGGGGGGGCGAGGACCCCGGGTGGGGGGGGGCATGGACCGCACGGGGCTGCCCTCCTGAGTGCCCCGCAGGGCGCCCCGACCCTCCTCACTCACCATTCGTCTTCCTGTGACACTTGCTCCTGGACCCGCCTGAGGAGCCTCAAGGCGTTTCCCCCAGGGTTGGAGGAGGAGGCTCTGGGCGGGGACACGCGGGGCGCTCAGGCCTGGGCTTGACCAGGCGCTGCAGAGGGAGCAAGGACCGCGCGGGGGGAAGGGGGCGAGGACGGCGCGGTTCGAGGACCGCGCGGGGGGAGGGGGCGAGGACCGCTTGGGGGGGGCGAGGGCGAGGACCGCACGGGGGAGTGGGGGGTGGGGTGAGGACGAGGATGGGGGAGGGGGTCGAGGACCGCCCGTGGGGGGGGGAGGTCGAGGACCGAGGGTGGGGCGAGGGCGAGGACCGCGTGCGTGGGGGGGGGCGAGGGAGAGGACAGAGAGGGGGGGCGAGGGAGAGGATGGAGCAGTGGGGGGCCGAGGGGGAGGACCGAGCGTGAGGGGTGAGGGTGAGGACCGCATGGGGGATGGGGGGTGGGGCCAGGGCGAGGACCGCAGGGGGGGGGGCGAGGACCGCGCGGGGGCTGCTGTCCAGAGCGCCCCGCAGGGCGCCCCGGACCCTCCTTGCTCACCATGTGTCTTCCTGTGACTCTTGCTCCTGGACCCGCCTGAGTAGCCTCAAGGCGTTTCGACCAGGGTTGGAGGAGGAGGCTCTGGGCGGGGACTTGTGGGGCGCTCAGGCCTGGGCTTGACCAGGCACTGCAGAGGGAGCAAGGACTGCGCGGGGGAGGGGGCGAGGACCGCGGGGGGGGGGTGGGGGGGCGTGAGGGAGGGCGAGGACCGCGGGGGGGGGGAGGGGGCGAGGACCGCGGGGGGGGGAGGGGGCGAGGACCGCGGGGGGGGAGGGGGCGAGGACCGCGGGAGGGGGCGAGGACCGCAGGGGGGAGGCCGAGGGCGAGGACCGCTCGGGGTGGGGGGAGGCCGAGGGCGAGGACCGCGCGGGGTGGGGGGGGCCGAGGGCGAGGACCGCGCGGGGTGGGGGGGCCGAGGGCGAGGACCGCGCGGGGTGGGGGGGGCCGAGGGCGAGGACCGTGCGGGGTGGGGGGTGGCGAGTTCAATGACCGAGGCGAGGGCGAGGACCGAGGGGAGGGGCGAGGGCGAGGACTGCAAGGGGGGTGGGGCGAGGCCGAGGACGGAGAGGGGGGGCGAGGACCTCGAGGGGGCTGCCCTCCAGAGCGCCCCGGACCCTCCTCGCTCAAGGTGCCTCTTCCTGTGACACTTGCTCCTGGACCCGCCTGAGGATCCTCAAGGCGTTTCCCCCAGGGTTGGAGGAGGCGGCTCTGGGCGGGGACGTGTGGGGCGCTCAGGCCTGGGCTTGACCAGGCGCTGCAGAGGGAGCGAGGACAGTGCGGGGGGGGGGAGGGGGGCGAGGACCGCGGCGGGGGGGGGGGGGGAGGGGCGTGGGCGAGGACCGTTCGGAGGTGGGGGCCGAGGGCGAGGACCGAGGGGGGGGCGATGGCGAGGACTGCGTGAGGGGGGGGCGAGGACCGCGCGGGGGTGGGGGCGAGGTCCGCGCGGGGGGGGCGGGGGGGAGGTCGAGGACTGAGGGGTTGGAGGAGGAGGCTCTGGGCGGGGATGCTGCGGGGCGCTCAGGCCTGGGCTTGACCAGGCGGCGCAGAGGTGGTCGTGGGAGGCCCTGTAGCGCTCCTGCAAACTTTTCTGCACTTAGCGCCACTGCTCGAGGCTGAGCCTCCCCGCGCCGGAGGCCTCCAGTACTGCCATGGGCGGGGGAGTCCTGGAACTTGACCCATGGGAGCAGCTGCCTCCGTGGGCTTTCAATGCCTCCTTGTGCAGGAAAGCAGCTGGTGCTTGTGGAGAGTTGTACTGAGGAGCCCAGGGATGCAGGGCCACCGCCCTCCAATGGGTTGGGATCCCAGGGGCCATCACCAGCCCCTTGGCACCTCATTGTCAGTGGGAGCAGAACCCAACCGCCTGTCACCCTATCGCCCTGGACAGCCCACTTGGGGAGGAAGGGAAGGGAAGTGACCGGGTCTCAGGCTCTGTGTAGGACCCTTCTTAATTTAGAATTCCGGCTTATGTGTTCATTAGTTCTATGGGAAAGAGGTAGAAGGAAACAGCGGAGGACCGAGTTTTCAGGATACACCCCGGACTGACTGGCTGCTTTTCTTTCCTTTATCCCCCACGCTGCCCCTCCCTTTCCCATTTCAGTTTTACTTACCATAACACACTTTGATTTGTAAACATATCACATGCCTGAGAGAGCTAATGCAAAGGGCATGCTACATTTCTTTAGAGAATTTATTTAAAATAGCTTCATAGATAAAGAAATTTGAAAATTTAATGATCACAAAGTTAACACTAACACTTATATTTAAATTAAGAGCTGAGAACGTTTGTGTTTACTATAAACTGAACATTTAATGGCACATAGAAAATGTAATATTCAATTAAAACCTAAGTTGTCCTGGTTGGACATATTTATTTCGAAGTCCAACACTGAATGGCTGTTCACTTTTCTCTATTGCCAATTTGTCTGCTTCAGTAGGTTCTGGATCTGGAATTTCAAATCTAAGAAGGAAACCAAAAGTAAAGGAATTTGTTGATACATAAATTTAAAAAAAACATTTTAAATACAACAGAGAAAACTAATCAACTGAAGATTCCAGTTTCCTATCATTTTATAGATCATACAAATTCTATAAAACCTTTTCTACAGTACTGCATACATAGAACTACAAAAAAATTGCCTTCAGCTATATGATCCTTAATTAAGAGAAGCAAGGGCTACCATCCAATTATTTTTCTCTTCTTCAGACTTAGCAGCAAATATGATACTGTTGTCATTTGGGGATACTAGTGCAAAGGCATGTCTGCCCCACAAGTATCTTCCTTATCACAGATTTCTACTCTCCACATAAAAGAAAACTTTTCTTTTAACCTATAGTCTGCACTACTGTAACCTGGAAGCTGGTCTGGCCATGATTAAATTTACTTCTGATCATTAAGCCATCAAAGAAAAAAATATGTCTTTCTTCTTAGCACCAGTTCTTGTCATTTGTCCTTCCATTATGAATTCATTCCAGCACTGTGCAATATCTTTGCTTATCCATCCATCTATTTTTCCCAATTTCTGTCATTTTTCTGTTGGTCCAGTTCTTTCTAATTAATTGATGATTATAAAAAGGGCAAACTGGATCCCTAATTTAAAAAAAAAAAGATAAGAATTTAAGAATAATCAATAATTGTGCAATCCCAATTCCTAATTGCCTCAAGGGCAAACTTTCAAATCAAGTTGCAAAAATATTGCATTGGGCTAATGGTGTTATTCAGTGGTACAGAAAAAGTTATCAGTATAAATAAAACTATGGGTATAATCCACAGACCTTTAAAAGAAAAAAGTAAATAACAAAATACTAAATTTTATAAACAAAATTTATGTTCTTTTAACTTTGTCACTAATACATATATGCCCTGTTTCATTGCTGTGAAAAAGAACTACTACAGACTCTATATTTCAAAATTCCTATTACCCTAAGTAGTAAAATTACAAAGAAACTTAAACTCTTGTATTGATTATAAAAATTATTAAACACATTTTAGGTGTATTAGCTGTTCAAGACCTAATAAAAAGTAAAACAAACAGAAAATTGAAAGAAAAGCACGACTTTTAAAATTGCAACTTTCATTATAATTTATATTTTTTGAGAAAACCAAGCACCAAATACAATGAAGCATGAAGAAATATTCATTGTTTCATCAGTTTGGAATTAAGAAGATTGGAGTCTAGATGAATACAGTTTTTACATTATGTCCATTCTATGTTGAAGATTCATGAGAGAAGTAACAGCTTGGTTCAAATCTTCTCTGTCTTCTGGCTCCTCACCACATGCTTCCAATTGCTGAGAATATCCAAAAAGATAAATTAAAACTGCATTTTTAAATTCTTGCCTCAATTTTTTGTTACTAGAGAAAGCATCATCAAGCATTTCAATCTTTAAATACAGTTTAAATACATTTAATAAAACAGTTATTTTACACTACTCTGTTGACTTTATTATCCCTTAAACCAAGCCTCTTTCTACAAAAAGAATATACATGTAAATTATTACTAGCAAAACAAACAGTAAAAAAACTTAATATCATTTAAACATCTTCTAGATTTACAAAAATAATTTAAAATATCTAAAACAAGAAAACTATGTTACTTTTATTTATTAGTAACTGTGACTGCATAAAACAGTATAAACTCCTACAAATGATTTCATATTCTTTTAAGGATAACATACTTGAGTTTCAGCAATTTCAAAAAATTTACATATCTTTGTTTTGCAACAAAATAAAGTAGAAAACCTTGACCACTTCAAATCTTCAGAAACTTTTCTGCATACAGAGTCCATAAAGGATTCTCCTAAAATTTTCATAAGAAAAAATAAAACCAGTATAGTCAGTATCAAGAAACCATAAAATAAATATTCTATGTTATAATCCTGAGAAATCATAGTTAAAAATCAGTTTGTTAGTCTGCAAATCTACAGTTTTATTTCATTTTCCAAAACTTCTCTTGTATCTCCCTCTCAAAAAGAAAGAAAGTTTATTTTTTCTAAATAAATTACATTGGACTATGCTTTATATTTTAGCTCTTTTGACAGAAAAATTCAAAGTGGAATAATGCATAAATATCATATAAAATTATATAAAGGTATGTTTATGCAAAACAAATGTAACAAATTATTATCACTTCTTTCAGAAAAAAATAAAACTTAAATCTATTTAATGATTTTAAGTGTCTAGAAAATGTGTGCAAAGTTTATATTTTCCCCATATTTCAATCAATATCTCAAAAGCTTTCAGGGATTTTTTTTTCTCAGTAAGGAAATGGTGAAATATTGTTTGAGAACTTGGTCCATTAACTTTAATTCATCTCCTAATAATTATTCTATGTATGAAACACAGAGGCACTTACCTGGAGAAGTTTTGCTATTAAGAGATTAGCAATAAAAATAATTTAAGTGACTACCCCATTCCTGTGATCAAACCCAGAGGCTTGATGCATGCCAACCAAGCGGTTTTATCAGAGTTAACAAGAGTTAAAAATAAGAATAATTTATTTTAAATTTAAAAATGCTTAGGGAGGACTGATGCCCTTCACAAAGGTTTTACTTACCTTTTCTTCTCCGGTGAACTTTTTGTAATTTCCCTGTTATTGATCTTTCTCCTGTTTCCTAGAATACAGACATCACTGGAGATTGCTCTGTCATGGTTGGTCAGGAGTGAGCCCTCCAATATACCTGTATGAGAATCAATTAGAGTGCTTATTAAAGTGCATACTTTAATACTCTTTTACCTGAACTATTTACTTTTTTACATTCATATCATTTTGCTCCTTTTGTTCTTTTGTCACACTGCTGGTCCATTCTTTTATCAACTTTGAAACCCTTCCTATTTTCTCTTATTTTTTTTTTGCATACAATTCTTAATTCACCTTTATACCACCATTTATCATATCTATGTATATAAGGTATGTTAACACCAAATTCACATCTTCATACAAGTATTTTGCATTATAATGACACTCTCCTTCCTGTTTTCTAAAGCTATAGTTAGTTGCAGATAGAGCAATTTTAGGGTATTGGTTAGGAATATAGGCTGTGGATATATGCTGTATATTTGTTTCTGCTGAGAATAACATAATAGTGACTATGGTGCCCTTCTCAATGAATTATATCAGAGGATATATAATGTTGATAAGTCATATACTGGTGATTTCTTTTTTTTTTTTTTTTTGGTTACTGATATTGAAATCTGGAGCACTTTACCACTGAGCTACATCCTCAGTCCTGTTTATTATTTGAGTCTGGGTCTTGCTTACTTGCTGAGATTCTCACTAATTTACTGAAGCTGGTCTCATACTTGTGATCCTCCTGCTTCAAACTCTCAAGTTATAAGTGTGCACCACCATGCCTGGTTTATTGGTGATTGCTCTAATTCTCCACTTTAAAGTTAATAATTTTCTTTTTAAATTAATAATTGTCTTGGTTGATGTTCATTTTAGTCCATGCAAATATATTGATTTTCCTTAATCTTTTGTCCATTATTTTTAGCACCCATTGTGGTCATTTCCTGCAACAATTATTACAGTATTGTAATGGTGATTTTTTAATGAATTGCCTATTTCATTCATTAATGTGAATTCTGTAAGGAAGAACTCTCCTAGAGCAGTTTACATATCAGTTTATACTAATTTTTTTCCATTCTGTGAATTATAATTTGCTATTTATATACATTTTATCATTCAAGCTATTCTGTCTTTTGTTACTGTAAACTCTTATGAGTCCATTCATGTGATTTTCGATGTATTATCATTTTTCAGTTGAGTTTTTTTTTTACTATTTGACTTATATTTATCTATTTCAATTTTAATAAGTTTTTTATTTATTTTAATTATATATGACATTAGAATGCAGTTATGTACTTTGCTATGTCATACAGAGATGTGATATAATTTCTCATTTTTCTGAGTGTACATGTTTCAGAGTTATATTGGTCATGTAATCACATATATACCTACAGTAATAATGTCTGTTTCATTCTACTATCTTTCCTAGCCTCACATGCCCTCCCCTCCCCTCCAACCACTTCCCTCTATCTAATCTAAGGTAATACAATTCTTCCCTAGTGCCACCACCTTATTGTAAAATAACATCCCCATATTAGAGAAAACATTCAGCCTTTTGTTACGTGAGTTTGTCTTATTTCGATTAGCATGATATTCTCCAACTCCAGTCATTACTACTAAATGCCATAATCTCATTCTTCTTTAAAGCTAAGTAATATTTCATTGAAACACACACACACACACACACACACACACACACACACACACACACACACATATATATATATATATATATATATATATATATATATATATATATATATTACCTTTTATTTATCCATTCATCTATTCAGGAACTATAGTATGCTGATTTTAAGTTCTTTGGATATAAACTAAGGAGTGGGATGGCTGGGTCAAATGCTGGTTCCATTCCCAGTTTTCCGAGGACTCTCCATACTGCTTTACATAGTGGTTGCACCAATTTTCAGTTTCACCAGCAATGTATGAGTGTGGCTTTTTCACCACATTCTCACAAACATTAATTGTTGCCTGTATTCTTGATGATTGCAATTCTGACAGGAGTGAGAGGAAATCTTAGAGTAGTTTTCATTTGTATTTCTCTAATTGCTAGAGGTGTTGGAACACTTTTCATGTATTTGTTGATCAATTGTATTTCTTTGTCTACAAATTATCTGTTCAGTTCCTTAGCCCATTTATTCTTTGGTTTATTTGTTTTTATGGTTCTAAGTTTATTGAGTTCTTAATATATCTTAGAGATGAGGGTTTCATCAGAGGTGCATGTGGTAAAGATTTTCTCCCAGTCTGCAAGTGCTCTCCTCACTTTACTGGTTCCTTTGCTGAGAAGAAGCTTTTTAATTGGAACCCATCCCATTTATTTATTCTTGATTTTACTTCTTGCACTTTATGAGTCTTGTTAAGGAAGTCAGATCCTAGGCTGAAGTGGTGAAGATTTGTGCTTTTTTTTTTCCTATTAGGTTCAGGGTCTCTGTTCTAGTGCCTAAAACTTTGATCCTCTTTGATTTGATTTTTGTTCAGGGTGAGAGATGTAGGTTTAATTTCATTTGGCTACATGTGGATTTCCAGTTTTGCCAGCACCATCTGTTGAAAGAATAGGCTATCTTTTTTTTTCCAGTGAATGTTTTGTCTAGTATGAGATAATCATATTTAAACTTTGTGGGTTTGTCTCTGTGTCCTCTATTTTATACCATTGATCTACATGTCTATTTTGGTGCCAACACCATGCCATTTTTGTTACTATAGCTCTGTAGTATAGTTTAAGGTCTGGTATTATGATGCCTCCTGTTTCAGTTTTCTCACTAAAGATTGCTTTTACTATTCTGGGTCTCTTATTTTACCAAAAAATATATCATAATTGCCTTTTCTATTATAATGAAGACTGTCATAAGGATTTTAATAGAAATTGCATTATTTCTGTATGATGTTTTTGGTAGTATGGCCTTTTAAACTATTAATTCTGCCTATTGAGGAGCATCTTCCCATCTTCAGAGGTTTTCTTCAATATCTTTATTTAGGTTCTGTACTTTTTATTGTAGAGCTTTTTTTTTTACCTTTTTATTCGATTTTTTCCAGATATTTAATTTTTGAGGCTATTGTGAATGGAATCGTTTACATAATTTCTTTTTCAGTGGATTCATCGATGATATATAGGAATGCATTTGATTTTGGGGTGTTGATTTTGTATCCTGATACTTTGCTGAATTCATTTATTAGTTCTAGAAGTTTTCTGGTGGAATTTTTTTTTTGGGTATTATAACTGTCATCAGCAAATAGTGATAGTTTGAATTCTTCTTTTCCTTGTGTGTCCATTTAATTTCTTTTGCTTACCTGACTTCTCTGGCTACAATTTCAATGATTATGTTGAATAAAAGTTGTGAAAGAGGGCATCCCTGACTAGTTCCAGTTTTTAGAGGAATGCTTCCAATTTTTCTCCACTAATAGTGATGCTGGCATTGGGCTTAGTGTAGACAGCTTTTACAATGTTGAAGTATGATCCTAGTACTCCTAGTTTTTCTATTGTTTTGAACATGAAATGATTCTATATTTTTCAGCATCTACAGAGAAAATTTTATGATTCTTGTCTTTAAGTCTATTGATGTGATGTATTAGATTTATTTATTTCCATATGTTGAACCAAACTTTCATCCCTGGGATGAACCACACGTGGTCATGGTGCACTGTATTTTAGTGTGTTTTTTGTATACAATTTGTCAGGAATTTATTGAGAATTTTTGTGTCTATGTTCATCAGGGGTATTGGTCTTAAGTTTTTTCCTTGATGTGTCTTTGTCTGCAACTGGTGCTAGAGTGATAACAGCCTCATAGAATGAGTTCAGAAGGGTTCCCTCCTTTTCTATTTCATAGAATATTTTGAGGAATATTGGTATTAGTTCTTCTTGTATTGTCTGGTGGAACTCAGCTGAGAATCTATCTGCTTTCGGGCTTTTCTTTGTTGATAGGCTTTTGATGGCATCTTCTATTTCCTTGCCTAAAATTGATCTATTTAAGGGCTGAGGTTGTGGCTCAGTGGTACAGTGCTCAACTGCACGTGTGAGGCACTGGGTTTGATGCTTAGCATCACATAAGTAAATAAATAAAATAAAGGCACTGTGTCCACCTACAAAAAAATCTTAAAACTTGATATATTTTAATTGTATATGTCCACCTGATTCAGTTATGTTTGTAGAAATCATGGTTTGTAGAAATTTGTTGATGCTTGAATCAAATGTATGAAATATGATATGACAAGAGCTTTGTAATGTTTTGAACAACTAATAATAAAAAAATTAGAAAACAAAAAAACAGATTTTCTCTTCTATTTGAAACTAAAATATATATAAATATATAAAACATTGAATTATATTACATTGAATGATTTCCAAATATTAAGCCATGTTGTGTATCTGGAATAAGTCTCACTTGATCAGGATGGAGAACTCTATAATTTCCATTTTGCTATTGCCTCTTTAATATCAAAGTAATGCTACTCTCATGAGTTTGGAAATGCCCTGGGTACCTGGGGAGCTCACCCTGACACCCATGTTACAGAGGCCGCTGCCCTGGAGGGGGGACAGCCCCTCTGCCCTGGGTGCACTGGGGAGCTCCCCCCAACACTCAGGTTAGAGGGGCCTCCCCCTTGGAGGAGGCAGTGCCCCTCTGCACTGGATGTATTGGAGAGCTTCCCCGACACCGAGGTTGGAAGGGCCTCACCCCTGGAGGAGGGAGTGCCATCTATCCTGGGTACAGAGAGGGGATCTCCCCACCACACACATTCAGGTTAGAGGGCCCTTGCCCTTGGAGGGGGGAGTGTCCACTCCCCTGGGTGTGGAGGGGTGAGATCCCCCGGACACCAAGGTTAGAGGGGCCTCACCCCTGGAGGGGGGAGAGCCCTGTCCCCTGGGTGCAGAGGGGGTGAGCTACCCCCCCAACACCCAGGTTAGAGGGGCCTTCCCCTTGGAGTTGGGACAGCCCTCTCCAGTGGGTGCAGAGGGGGAGCTCGCCCCCCCCACACCCAGGTTAGTGAGGCATTCCCTCAGGAGGCAGGAATGCCCTCTACTTGGGTGTGGAGGTGGAGCTCCCACTCCCAGGACACCCAGGTCAGAGGGGCCTCCCTCCTGGAAGGGGGAGTGCCCTCTCCCCTAGGTGCAGGGTGGGTGGTGGGAGCTACTCCCCACCTGGACACCCAGCTTGGAGGGGCCTCCCCCACACGGGTGAGTGCCCTCTCCCACACCCAGGTTAGAGGGGCCTCGCATCTGGAGGGGGGGAGTGCCCTCTCCACTGGGTGCGGAGGGGGGAGCTCTCCCACACACCCAGGTTAGAGGGGCCTCCCCCCTGAGGGTGGAGTGCCCTCTCCCCTAGGTGCGGAGTGGGGACTGGAGCTCCGACACCCAGCTCCCAGGGGCCTCCCCCAGGAGGGTTAAGGTTAGGGTTAGAGTGGGGAGTGCCCCTCTGCCGTGGGTGCACAAGAGAGCTCCCCCGGACACTCAGGTTAGAGGCGCCTCCCCCCTGGAGGGGGGAGTGCCCCTGTGCCCTGGGTTCGCTGGGGAACTCCCCCCGACACCCAGGTTAGAGGGGCCTCTCCACTGGAGGTGGGTGTGCCTCTCAACCTGGGTATGCTGGAGAGCTCTTCCTGACACCCAGGTTAGAGAGGCCGCATCCCTGGAGGGAGCAGTGCTCTCTATGCTGGGTGCGCTGGGGAGCTCCCCTGGACACCCAGGTTAGAGGGGCCTAGCCCCTGGAGGGGGGAGTGCCCTCTATACTGGGTGCAGAGGGGGGGATCTGCCCCCCCCAACACACACACAGGTTAGATGGGCCTTGCCCCTGGATGGGGGGAGTGCCCTCTCCCCTGGGTGTGGAGTGGGGGGAACTCCCCTCCAACGCCCAAGTTAGAGGGGCCTTCCCCTGGAGTCGGGAGAGCCCTCTCCCCTGGGTGCGGAGGGGGAGCTCCCCCACACACCCAGGTTAGTGGGGCATCCTTCCCAGAGGGGGGAATGCCCTCTACCTGCGTGCTGAGGAGGAGCTCCCACCCCCGCGACACCCAGAACAGAGGGGCCTCCTCCACAGACTGGGGAGTGCCCTCTCCCCTAGGTGAGGGGTAAGTGGCGGGAGCTCCTCCCCCCACCCCAACACCCAGGATGGAGAGGCCTCCCCCCCAGGGGGTAGTGCCCTCTCCCCTCGGTGCGGAGGGGGGAGCTCCTCACCACACACCCAGGTTAGTGGGACATCCGCCCTAGAGGGGGAGTGCCCTCTCCCCTAGGTGCGGGGTGAGGGGTGGGAGCTTCCCCACCCTGACACCCAGGTTGGTGGGGCCTCTCCTGCGGAGGGGTGAGTGCCCTCTGCCCTGTGTGTGGGGGGGTGGGCTCACCTCCCCACTCTAACATCCAGTTTCCAGGGGCCTCCCCCAGGAGGGTTAGGGTTAGGGTTAAAGGGGGGAGTGCCCCTCTGCCCTGGGTGCACTGGGGAGCTCCCCCGGACCCCCAGCTTAGAGGGGCCTCCCCCCTGGAGAACGGAGTGCCCCTCTGCCCTGGGTGTGCTGGGGAGCTACCCCTGACAGCCAGGTTAGAGGGGCCTCCCTCCTGGATGGCGGAGTGCCCTCTCCCCTGGGTGCGGAGGGGGCGAGCTCTCCCACCACACCCAGGTTAGAAGGGTCGCCCCCCTGGAAGGGGGAGTACCCTCTCCCCTGGGTGCAGTGCCAGGGAGTTCCTCCCCCCTGTCACCCAGGTTAGAGGGGCCTCCCCCCTGGGTGCGTAGAGGGGGAGTTCCCCCACACACACACCCAGGTTAGAGGGGCCTCCCCCCTGGAGTGGAGAGTGCCCTCTCCCCTGGGTGCAGGGGTGAGCTCCCTCCACAAACCCAGTTAAGAGGGGTCTCTCCCGTGGAGGGGGTAGTGCCCTCTCCCCTGGGTGCGGAGGGGATTGCTTCCCCTCCTGACACCCAGGTTAGAGGGGCCTCCCCTGTGGAGGGGTAGTGCCCTCTCCCCTGGGTGCGGGGAGGATGAGGAGGATGCTCCCCTCACCCCAAAATCCAGGTCTCAGGGGCCTCCCACCTGGAAGCGGGAGTGCCCTCTCCCTTGGGTGTAGGGTGGGGGGTGGAGCTCCCCAGGTCTGAGGGGCCTTCCCCCGGGAGGTGGTAGTGCCCTCTCCCTTGATTGCGGGGATGGTGGAGTTCCCCCCCACCCCAACACCCAGGTCCAAGGGGCCTCCCTCCGGAGGGGGGAGTGCCCTCTCCCCTGGGTGCGAGGGGTGGTGGAGTTCTCGCCGCCACCGCGACACCCAAGTCCCAAGGGCCTCCCCTGGAGGGGAGAGTGCCCTCTCCCCTGGGTGCAGGGGGAGCTTCCCCCTTCACCCAGACAGCCAGATCCAAGGGCGCTGCAGAGGAAATAGGGCCTGGAAGGCAGTCAACCAAGATGGGCCGTCCTCTCAGGTACTGTGCTGTCCCTGGGCCTGAGGATGGCAGGCTGGGCGTGGAAGCAGCAAGTGTCAGGGGAGCCATAGTAGCCACAGTACAAAAGAGGCTGCAGGGCGCTCGGAGCCTTCCTGGCCCATGTTCCTCACCTCCTGCAGGAGGGACAGGAAGGTGCTGGGTTGCTGCTGGTTGGAGCCTGCGAGGCCCACCTGGCTTTCCCTTGTTTCTCCTGCAGGCAGATCTTCAGGCTGAGGCTCCTTGCTGGGAAGTGGCAACCTTCATGCTTGGTAGCAGGAGTCAGGGCACTCAGGCTGGGCAGGTGGGACGGGCCCAGAGCTGAGAGGGAGGCCCCTCCTCAGCCTTCTTCTGAAGTCCTGAGGCAGACTCTGGGGCAGATCTAGAGCTCCTCCCCATGGTTGGCAGTGGCCCCTGAGGGGACCTCTACCGGTGAGGCTTTTGGCCCTATGTGGGCTGGGGAGTCCATGGATGTGAGGTATTCACTCTGCTGGACAGACACAGGTTCCAGAGGGCAGGAAACTTTTCTTCCCCTTGTATTCTCTAAAGATGTGTTTGTTGAAATATCATTGACGTATAATAGACTTCACATATTTAGGAGTGTGCAGTTTGGTAAATATGATATATGTATAAAACCATGATTTATTTTGCCACAATCATAGTGAACCCCACTCTTATTATCCCAAATATTTCTCTAGCCCTTTCCTAATGCCTTGCTAAGCCCCCACTCCCCAGCCACCCACCCCAAAGCAACCACTGGTCTCTTCTCAGTTGCCATACATTATTTTGTATTTTCTAGTGCTTTACCTAAATGAAAGCCTACAGCATGCATACATTGTGTGTAACTTCTGTAACTTCGCATGATAATTATGATATTTTTCCAAGTTGGCCAGCACCACACTCCACATGGTGGGGGTGGGAGCTGTGCTGATGGCTGGGGTTCCTGGAGGGGCCACAGTCTTCTGTCCCAAGGTAGTGAGAACCTGTGTGGTCTCCCTCCACCATCATTTGCACCTGTGGGTTCCCAGGTGGTTTTCAGAGCCCTGATAGCCTCATTCTTGGTGGCAGGTGTTTTAATAAAGTGCCCTGCATTGCAGTCCCCCCCCCAGTCCAAAGCTACATCATGATTTTGTAACTGGAAGAGCCCAGGATCAACCAGAGTGGAGTCCACTGCTTTGCCTGAACTGCTTCTAAATTTCAGAGCTCTTAGGGGTTTTCCTGTTCCCTGACCTTGGAATCATCAGCACAATCACATGAGAAGTGTAGCTACTGAGGGATGAATCTGAAGACCCCAGGGTAACAGCCGCTCTGCATGGGGAGGCCTCCTTACCTTCCTGGACACTCCTTACTGTGGCTGATGTACCCACCTTCTTTCCCTTTGAGGTTTTGGGAGATCCTGTTCCTGAGAGGGCTTCTTACTTGCCTGGTGTCATCATGCTCTTTGGAAACCAATTCAGGGTCTTTCCACCTTTCCCTGACTGATCTGTGGCTCTGAGCTATGTCTTTCAGCTCACTCCATAAGAGGACGGTGTTCCTGCTGTTGTTGCCCAGGATTTGTGCAGTGCTCTCATTTGTTTGTTTGCTTTGTTTATTTCACACTGGAATCAAACCCAGGGCTGTGTGTGTGCTAAGGACATGCTCTACCACTGAGCCACACCCTCAGTAGCCCCCAATTCTTGAATTTTACTCTCCCTTACCTCTCTTGCTTTCCTGAAAAGGGGTTTGTGAGCTTGAGCCTGAGGTGGGTGTCCATTAGCTATGACCAGCTTCGGTGGGCCCCACAGGCTCCCTGCTATCTGAGGCGGTTGCATATGGAGGAGTGAGAGGAACCAAACCCAGAGTAGAAAAGCCTGGAGGTGGACACAGCCCACCTGCAGCAGAAGGGCATTGAAGTGAACCCCTCTGACATGGGCATGGTTTTCACAGGTGAGAGGCCAGAGCCAGCTGGAGGCCACCTGGCTCCCACCATCTGCAAACATGTGGAGAGCCAGCATTGTTGCACAGTGTCCCCCTTCTGAACAAGAAGAGGACATGTGGCACTAACTTACAAAAGACTATCATATGCCCCTAAAACGCCAAGCATGCTGTTTGTTTCCTCAATTGGAAAACCACATGCATTTGTCCTGCTGGCTCAGCAACCCAGGTGCCTACCTTTAGCCACTGGGGCCCTGGCTCTGGCCCCACCCAGCTTCCTAACTTGAGCCACCTGGTATCTTCTTAACCCTGCAGGTGTGGCACCATGGCCAGCTACCAAAAGGTTTTGTAACTCCTGTGCTACTGGAACTGGCATACCTGGTAGTTCATTGACCAACTGGTGGTTCAACTGACCAACTGGTAGTTCATTCTCATCTGCTCTGAGGTAAATGGCTGCTACCTCAGCAATGAACTTAAGGAGGAGGTATGTATAGGGCTCCTACCCAGAAGAGCTAGCTGTGGTGGTAACAGAGGGCCCTGTCTCTTGGCCCTGATGTTTGTAGACACACTTTAGCACACTCATCATGGCAAATGAGGCTTCCCCCAGGAGTGGTGGCCTTCTTCAGCCTGGCCTGATGTGGATAGACCTGTACAGTCTGTACTGACAGGTTGGGCTGCTGCTCCATTCCACCATCTGCTGCATTCTGAGTGAGAGCCTGAGGAACCCTGGAGGGAGGTGATAGAGAGCAAGTATCAGGGAATACCACAGGAAGGGACAAGGTTTTTGCTGAAGTTTTCACACATGAGACACAAGGACACTCTTCTATAAAGAACAGCAGCTGGTTAACTAAAGGATCCTTGTAGTGGTGTCAGGTCACTGGATCTGTTGGCAGTGAAGATGGGTCCTTGGACTGATGCAGGGACCCACCGCACACAGGACTAACAGTGCCCTAGCTGGCAGTGGTCACTGTCAGACCACAGCAGGGAGAGCAGCACCCTGCTCTGAAGCCTTCATCAGCATCTTCTGTGGCTTTCTTGTTGCTCAAGGGCTCTGTGGTCTGGAGAATTGGATCCAGGGTTGTTATTAACAACTGACATTCTTTACCATGAAAGGAAATAAAAGATTTTGAATTGTGTCATCTTTCCAGTTTCTAGGTTTTGGGGTAAGGCAGGGGGAAATGTCTAAACCATCCACTTCCCAAGTGACTAGGACCTGAGGTTGCTTTGCCACTCTGCTCTCATGGATGGATTATTTTATAAAGTTAACTATAAAGGAATTATTAGAAAAGTGCTGTTTCTTGGACATGGAACAACATCAGATTTACAGTGCTTTCTAAGTGCTTACAAGTGTTTTCTTTGTTTTGTTTTGTCTTTGTTTGTTTGTTTGTTGTTATTAGAAAAGTCCTGGGCTGGGGATGTGGCTCAAGTGGTCACACGCTCACCTGGCATGCATGCGGCCCGGGTTCGATCCTCAGCACCACATACAAACAAAGATGTTGTGTCTGCCAAAAACTAAAAAATAATTATTAAAAAAATTCTCTCTCTCTCTCTCTCTCTCTCTCTTTAAATAAAATAAAAAATAAAAAATAGAAAAGTGCTGTTTCTTGGACATGGAACAACATCAGATTTACAGTGGTTTCTAACTTCTTACAAGGGCCCAGAGGCTACTCAGACTAGCCTTGTTCAGAGCTGCTGCTGCCCCTTTTCTCCTCTTGGAAACAGTCAGGATGCTCATCCCTAGTGATCCTTTCTTCCTGTCCACTGCAGGTAACATGATCCATGCTGCCAATCCTGTGGAACATGCCAGCCACATGGCTGCCCAACCACAGTTTGTTCACCCTAAGCAATGCTTTTTTGTTTACCTGTCAGGCCCAACCTGCTCAGTCCTCAATCATTTACAGGAAGAACGTGGGAGGCACCTAGGTGCAAACACTAAGCATCACACAGAGCTTAGGCAGATGTCCCTGTCCCACCTGGCTGGGAGCATGGCAGCACCGTTCCCACTCCCCATCACACATGAGGAAATGATTCCCTGCCCATGGCCACAATGACCCAGCAAGTTTGAGACCATGCAAAGCTGTTTCTAGTGCTTTCTAGACTCTGAGGGTCAGGTGGAGTGTGCCAACCTAGGATAGCCAATGACAGGTGGGAAGCCTCAATCTGGGTGACCTCTCTGCAGCCCTGTTTGTCCTTTTTTCTCCCTTTACAGTCATCTGGAATCCTGCCACCATGGTGATTGTTGTTTGAATTTACTTCCTGGTGTTCATGATCATCCTGGGGGTGTTTCAGAAATGGGATGCACATCAGTGAACCTTGTGGGACCAGAACACAGGGAAGGAGAATGAGGTGGATGGCAGTGACTCTGCCTTGACCATCACCATGAACTCCCAAAGTAAGGAGGAGCAGACAGGGCCCCAGGCTACAGAGCACTGTAGGCCAGGCACCTCCATGTCCATGTGCCTCCACCTTATAACCACACAACTCGGGAGCTAGGATCCTCAAATCTGGGAGGATAATCTGAGGTTCAGTAAAGCCTTACTGAAGTTCATACAACCTAGTAAGTGTAAGAGCAGAGATGAGCTGGCTTCAGTCTGGTGCTCCTCCCACTCTATGCAGAGACAGTGCTCCAAGGAGGGAACTGAGCATCCCCATCCAGGAGCTCTCTGCATGCCTGGACTCCATGAAGAGGCCACTTCCAGCGAGGCCTAGGCCCCTGTCCCTGGAGAGTCTCCCTCACTGGGGGACATCTCCCTTCTGCTGCTGCTCCTGGAAGGTGGACACTCGGTGACTTGGCCATGAGCTGTACTTGCACCTTCTCTTTTTGCAGACCTACCAGGACTAGCACAGTGGTGAGGAGGAGGAGGAGGAAGAGGAAGAGCAGTGTGAGGCTGGAGAGGAGGAGGAGGAAGACATAACTATCAACCCGTGGGAGAGCTTTGAGGAGAAGGAGGGTGGCCCTGGGGACAGCCACAACTTCAACCAGCATCAGCCGCTGAAGTGGGAAAACTCCACACTCAGCTACTGAGTGCAACCTGGACTCTTGCATCCCCACCTCAGAATATCTGCTACCCAGCTCCCAACCAGTGGGTCCTCCATGTACAAAATCTCTTCAGCCAGCAGGTCTGAAAACCCCCAATGCTGATTATCCTTCCATTCCCAGTGTGTGGGACTGTAGGCTCCCACCATCTGCCCACACCTGCTGGATCTCTTTTTCCCAAAAGCCAGAAGCTGACTCTACCTCCCTGCCACGTCCTGCCAACTCAGGGGCTGCAGCACTCCAGGCTTCTGCCATCCAGTGAGTTGCCCACCTCTTGCACCTCCAGAAAAGTTGCAGTGACTAGACTAGCTGACAAAGAGTAAAAATTGGTAATTATTTTTTTCTTTTTCTTTTTGAAGGTCTTTATTTTATTTTCCAAACTAGTGCTTTCACAAGTGGTAGAATGGGGTTAATATGTAGATGATCAACTGACTTTTTAATGCTTTGTAAATACATTGTAATTCTCTGTGTCCTTTGTGCTAGTGTACTCAGGACTAGGATACAAAGTGCAGTGACCCTGCTTCTGTTCCCTCTCCCTCACCACACAGACCCTCTTTGACCTTTCACCCTGAACAGGAGGATCTCTGCCAAGCTCATTTTTATACTATACATACGGGAGGCAGGCTCCTCTGCAGCTGTCTAGGTTCAGTAAATAGAGTGGTATTGATTTCTTACCTGAAGGTGAAAGAGGTGAGGGCATCCTCTACCTGAGAGTCACTTTAGCAGTGAAGAGTAAGCATCCCTGTGTCTAGAGGGTACCCTGGCTTCTTTGGGAGCTTTCCAGGACTTGGTCAATTGAAAACACACAGGGTGGGCCACACAGGTGGCAGAAGGTGATCTGGGGATTGAGGTGTCCTAAGTGGACAGTAGGCCAAATAACTGATAGTTGGGGAGCCTGGGAACAAGGCTTCCCCAAGAGGAGGTCAGTCTTTGCTGGGCAAGATCCACCAGCTGGAAGACCTGGAATGCCCATCCTAAGACAAGAGCAAGGTACAACCTCAAGGTGCCCAACTCACAGTGCTTGGACACAGTGCAGCACCCCTCCTCTGCATGAGGATGCATTTGCATTTATGGTGTTTTGTTCTTTTTGTTATTTTTTACTTGTAGATGGAAAAATACCTTTATTTTTAATTTATTTTTATGTGGTGCTGAAGATTAAAACCAGTGCCGCCTCACATGTGCGAGGCAAGCACTCTACTACCCCAGCCCTGGCTGTTTGGTTCTTTATTATAGTTTTTTTATACATGTATGACAGTGGAATATATTACAATTCTTATTACACAAATAGAACACAATTTTTCATATCTCTTGTTGTATACAAAGTATATTTACACCAATTTGTGTCTTTGTACATCTACTTTGGATAATAATGTCCATCACATTCCCCCATCATCTTTAAACATTTCCTGTCTGTCTAAATAACTAGTGTAAACAAAGGGTAATTGTGTTGTTCTTTCCCATGAGGTGCAGTTCAGGTGTGAGGCCCCATCTAGGACAACCCAGGGTAGCTGTCCTCAGAACAGGTTTGCCAGCCTGTGGCAGCTCAGAGCTGGCCACTATTGCCAGTTGTCTTTGGTCAGGTTGTGTGCCAGCCAGTTCACTTTTGTCTTCCAGCTCTCCCTCAGGGCTTCATTGAACTTCATCCGAAAGTGCTTCAGCCCCTCCTCCTCTTCAGCCCCTCCTCCTCCGTCTTCCCCAGCATCAGAGTGTCCTGGGACAGAATCATCACAACTGCATCAACATTCAGGGGTCATGACCCTGCTGCATCTGCAATCTCTTCTGCCTTCCTGTACTCCTGCCCCCTCGGGTTGGTGAAATTCCTTCCTAAATGAACTGCAAGAGGATGGTCAGGTGGCCTCACCTTATCTGAGAGAAGGGCAGGAGAAGCTTTAGGGAATACACCCCCTCCAACTCTGCCTCTTGCCAACTGAAAAGACAGGAATGAAAAGTGTCTTGCAAACCTACAAGGGACTTTATCTCAGCATGAAAGACACTGAGGACATATGGGATGACCAAACAAGATCACAGTTCACCCGCAACTGGGTGGGACTAGGCCCAGGGAGTGCACCACTCTGGCCACTTCTCATCATACTGCAATGCTGGGCCTAGGACGGCATGAGGGCCCCCATCTGTCAGGTGAATCTCCTAGGTCTCTGAGCTGTTCAGACAAGATGCACCCTGACCAGGATGAGCTCTGCCAAGCTCAATTTTTACACTACACATAGGGAAGGCAGGCTCCTCCACAGCTGTAGACATTCAGGCAGGCCTTGTGAAGTTTGTGGTAGACCCTGGCCTCCAGTCTGGTGTGGCCCTCTGCTGGCATACCTTCAAATACTGGATGTCTTTGGAGGAGCTGAGCTCAGGCAGGCCTGCTGCCCGCATCAGAGCAAAGAGATGAAGGAAGAGGAGCCCATAGCACCACAGAATGCTGTAGGCCTGTTCACAGTAGCCTGGAAACCTGCAGAGGAGGAGGACATAGATAAAGCCCTGGGTCCTCCCATCCACCCCCAGCCCCAAACCAGCAGGGTTTCTGCATCCAGCCAGCACCTGCCCATGAGTGTCTGCCCCTGGTCGGGTTATGTGTGTGCCCAGATCATCTAACAAATGTCCCTGCCTGGGTCTGCCTCCTACATCTCCCATGGACCTCCTGTTTGCACTGCCAAACAGGGTACTCTAGGGTTGGGGTGTACCTGCAGAGAAGGCAGCACCCCCAGGATGAAGGTAGGAGTTCGACGGGGCTATGTCCCCATGATCCACAGGGGTTTCATCTTGGATTCCATGAAGGTTAACCTTTCCACACTGGAGGCAGAGGGCAGTGTTGGCCATGGTGGTTGGGGCCTTAGGGTGGGGGAGGGGGCTTAGGGCCTGGCTCCATGTGGGGGTAGGCCTGGGGCTCACCAGACTTCTGTGAGCATCCTGCTGGGGTCCAATGGGGACTGCAAATGTGAAAAGAACTCTAGGTAGGTAGGGAGGCCACTCTAACCTGGGTGTCCTCAGGAGCTCCCAAGCACACCCAGGGAAGAGGGGCACTCCCCCCCCCTAGAGTGGAGGCCCCTCTAACCTGAGTGTCTCCCCAGCGCACCCAGTGCAGAGGGGCACTCCATCCTATTTTGAATGATATTTTCTGAGCATCTTATTTTTTAATGGAAGATTGTATTGACTTCTAGAACCAAATTTTGTGATAGCAATGTCAACAAAGAGCAGTGTTTTCTGTAAGAAACTTCTCATAGCTTGAGAAGTTGGAGACACAGCTTCTTTTGCCAGAGGTGGAGGTGATGAAGAATATTCCCAACTCTGGCTAACTCTTAGCACAATTAACTCTTAGCACTAGTACAGGAGAGAGGGAATGTTCCAAAGGTCCAAAAAAGTTAGGCATTGGCTCCAAAAAAAGGGCAATAAAACTGATTTTCTCACTGAATCCCACAACAAACAAACAAAAACAAACAAACAAACAAACAAAGCCTTCACTACAGTGCCCCACATACTGTGTTGTGCATGTCCAGCGTTTGTGTGCACACATGACTACACAAACATGAGCATCTGTGGAGTTTTGAAGCATCTGTAAATTTGGACATGATGCCCAATCCCAGCAAACTTCTTCAAAGGACAAGAATGTTTTCACTGTAACCTTTTCTGTTGAAAAGTAATCTTGATGCCAAAATACCATCCCAGCTACACAATGTTTTTGAATTTTGTTTTAATCAGTTTATTTCCTGCTGTGACAAAAAGGACTCAAATAGAACAATTGTAGGGGAGAAAAAGATTATTAGAGGGCTAATGGTTTTAGATGCCTCAGTCCATAGAAGGCCAGCTCCATTCCTTGGGGCTCCAGGTGAGGCAGAACATCATTGCAGAGTAGTGTGGGGGGAGGGGACCCGCTCACATGATGATCAGGAAACATAGTGAGAGGTCTCCATTCACCAGATATAAATAAATACTCCAATACATGCCCCTAATGCCCACATCCTCCAACCACAACTTACCATTTCAGGTAACATTTTATTAATCCATATTAGGGGATAAACTCACTAATTGGGTTAGGACTCTCAATCCACTCTGTTCTCCCCTGAACCTTTTTTCATTATCTCACACTTGAGCTTTTGTGGGATGTCTCACATCCAAACCATTACAAATTCTGTCAGTGCCCATGATAATGCCCTTTTCAATCACCCTTTCATTAAAGTCCAGTCCAGAGTGGTGCTGCCTGCACTGGTGAAGTGTCTCTCATCTGTGTGTGTCTGAGCAGCTCTTCAGTTTTTCTTGTCTTCCATGATGCAGCCTTCTATAAGACACAGGCCACTCATTTAGCACATGGTCTCTCAATATGGGACTTTGGGACATTTTTAAATCATTATTTATTTCAGGCTGTATAACAGTTAATTTGAATTGTCAAATTGATTTGATTAAGAGATGCCAAATATTTAGAGGCTTCTGGGTGTGTCAGTGAGGATGTGTCTAGAAATGATTGGCATGTGTTCCTAAACTTGGGCATTACTATACAATAGGATGGAGGCTTAGATGGAATAAAAATTGGAATAATAAAAAAGCAGCAGGTGCAGATGCAAGATTCAATTCTTCTTGAATGTGTTCTTGATTGCTGCTGCAATCACTTGAGTATATCAGTATATCTTCACTCTTCCAAAGCAGACTCTGCCAAGGGCAAACACAGATTGAACTGGTTCCAACAGGTACCACAGAGGCCAGGATTGGAGCAGGACTGCAATGAGGATAAAACCAAAGATTGTCTAATAGAGCAGCATCTCAGACAGAGTGAGGGTGGAATGTTCTGTAAATAAGAACAGGATTAACCCACCTCTGAACCTAAGATCCCCCCGCCCTTGCAATTTATTCAAGAGAGTGAGGCCCCTGGGGTGGTGGGTGCTGCAGGTACCTGGAACCTGTCGGTGATGTGAACAGGATGGGCAGCCTGCCACCTGCTGGCAGAGGGCGCAGCGTAGCCCAAGCCAGGCTTGCTGAGAGGCAGAGGCTCCAGTGAGAATTCAGATCCCCTGTCTGTCAGGTAGGGTTCCTACAGTCATGGAGGCAAAGAGAACAGCAAAAGCAGAGGTGGTGCTAGGCTCTGCTCTGTGTGGCTCACACAGAAGAGGCAGAGAAGAGAGGGGCTGCAGAAGGACGTCACAAGGCAGGACAGCGAGGCTGGAACCACAGTGAGGAGATGAGAGCCTTCTTAAAAGGATAGGTTCCTGCATCATAGAGTGAAGGTTTCCAACCAAATCCAGGCCTGGGTGAGTGTCCAGTGTTGTATTGGAATCTGCTGGTGGTGATGGCCTGTCTTGCCCTGGAAAGCAGAAAATACCCAAGAAACTGTGACCACATCTGTGTGCATGCACATCTGCACACACTGGGGCTCACCTGTGCCTGTTGTGGGTGCAAGAATGTGCACAGGCACACATGATGGTGCCCCCTTCTCTCTTCTGGGTCCAGCCATGTGTCTCTGGTAGAGTGGTGTTGGGGACTCCTGTTTCCCTCAGACTTCAAGATAAGCAGCTCTTCGGTGTTCTGTCTGCAGCTGTTCACTTCTAGAGGCTTAGACACAGGTCAAGGGGTAAGGCCCAGGAATCCGCCTTTGAAGTCACACCTCCCAATCCCCAGCCCACCACACAGACCCCTTTACTTCCTTGTCCAACCTCAAACATCCCACATACAAACTTGCTTCCCCAAACCTCTCCTAGCAATCTGCCCTCAGGTGGTCAGTCTTGCCCAGAACCAAGGAGATCCCACCCACCCATGAGCTCAGGTCAGCCAGTCTCAAGGAGTGGTCCTGGGACCACCAGCAGCAGCCCTGAGAGTCTGTTACAAATGCCAGCTCCTGGGCCCACCACAGACTGACTCTCAGAGTTCACAAGCTCTCTGAGTGATTCCCAGGGGGTTAAAGCTTGACAATCACAGCTCACAAGGGCCTCATTCTGTGACGAGGCTCTGCCCTCAGAGAAGCACAGTCCAGGCCTCTGGGGAGCATCCCAAGAAGCAAAACCTGAGACAGGGATTCAGGAACTGGGGACAACAGAGTGCTATAGCACTTCCTATAGGAAGAGGAAGGGAAGCAGGAGAGGGCAGAACAGGGGACGAGAACAAGGCCTCCCCTAGAGAGCACCTCAGCCTGCCTCCCAGGAGAGCCCCCAGAGCAGAGCACCAACTGTGCCACAGAGCTGGTCCCACCAGAAGCAGAGGAACACCAAATCGGCCAGTGACCCACTAGTGACCCACCACAGGAGCTGCAAGACCTCCTGGGGTAGGCATAATCCATCATTGTTCCATCCCAGGAGAGGGATAATCAAGGAGCACAGCTCTGAACCATCCGAAGCTCAGACCACAGCTGCTGGGAGCTCAAGCCCAGCAAGAGGAGAGTGCCGGCCTCAAGACTTCTGACCAAGGGGGTCACCAAATAGGTCGGGGTCCTAGTCTCCTAAAGGTTCTGTAGTGAAGAAGTAGAAGCCAGTGGATTAAACAACAGAGCGTCCTCACAGCTCTAGGGGGTGGGGGATCTGTAGTCAGCAGGGCCTGGCTCCCTCCACAGCCTTGTCCAGCTTCTGGTGGCTCCAGCCCACACTGCCCGGTGCACCTTACCTTGGAGAATGTCCCACTCCAATCTCTGCATTCACCCTTGCATGGCCTTCTCCCTGCATATCTGCATCTGTGTCCTCTCTTAAAAAGACCAGTCATTAAGTTTAGGGTCCACCCTAGTCCAGCTGATCCTTTACTTACACAGACTGTTCCAAACAAGGTCCCCTTCACAGGTAGGGGGAGGGGCTAGAACTTCAAAATAGCCTCTTGGCAGGCACAATCGAACCCAAAACACTGAGGATAACTGCCAAGGACACATCCCTAACAGACTCAGAGGCCACCTCACCCAGTGACACTGCAGAAAACTCGCTGTTAGCTCCTTGATGAGAAGGCTGCTAATTAAAAGCACTGGGGCCAACTTTCATGGGCTAAAAGAACCACAATCACCAGTCCAAGTGGCTAAAGAAAAGGAGCACTTACACTTGAAGGGACACCCTCTGGCTGCTGTGCTTCTCCATAGAGAGGGAAGCATTTGGCCCACTAAGGGGATGTCAGGCAGACAGCAGAGGAGACAGCCGTGATCTTTCCATTTGAAGAACAGGACCCTGGAAAAACAGCTGCGATGCCCCTTGGAGCCAGACCATGCTGTGGATTCCCACAAGCGGTCCTTCTACTCTGAAGTTCTTCTTTTCAGTTTCCTCTTCACCCCAGTCTCCCCTCCCCCAAAACAACTGCAAGGTAGAGGTCAGTGGCTGCAGGGAAGAGCTGAACCCCAGAGGCCCCTGGCAAGCAGTCCACTCTGTCCCTGGAAGCTGCAGAACCAACTCAGAATCCAGAACAGAGGCACAGTCTGGGAAACCAAGGTTTTCAGCTTAAATCTTCAGGCAGGTGAGAGAGAAAAGGGTTTTTTATTGTATTCCAAGTGAAATCAAGAGCAAGCCTAAGCAATCAATCCACAGCTCACAGTGAGAACAATTGGCATTCCTGCACGGTCAGAGGTTAGCCCAGACCAGATGGTCTGCTTACTCGCCAGGCCCATAGATCACCCCCAGGGAAAGTGATTTGGAATCCTGAACTGTTTCCCTGCAAAGGATCCCATGCTTTAAACCAGGACTGCCAGAATCGCCCTGAATTGGCAAGATTAAGTTCTCCACCATTAGCAGAAATGAGGCTGTGTGAGCTAAATTAAGCTCAATTATAAAAGGATAAAGAAAGTTACATTTCTACACACGGGAGTTTTATGGTTGTGAAATTTGTACTCACTATACAAGAACTGTAATTGTCATTCAAGACAGTGGGTGATACCTGCCATATCTACTGTAGAAGCAAAGTGTTTTTTGAGTTAAAAAAGGAGAAAGTGTGCCTACTGGAGTTTTAGAACCTGTCTCTGTTTATAGTTCAGCCTCTCCATCTTACAGATTACCTGACACCTTTCCTCAAACCCAACTTCCCGTAACTATATTAGTTATGATTCTTTCTGCTTCGAATGACAAAAACTCTAACTCAAGTAAGCTTAAGAAAAGGAAAAAGAATTTCTTTGCTCACACACCTAAAGAATCCAGAGGTCATTACTGCTTGAGGCATAGCTTGATCCAGGACTCACATGACCTCACAGGGATGGAGCTTATATCTATGGGTTTCTGGGCTCTGCTCCCTTGAGTTTGGTCCATGCTCAGACCCATGAACCACAAAAAATCTGACCCAATTCAGCCCTGTAATTTTCTCACATTCCAACAGAAAAAGGAAGTATGCTTCCCTGATACTTCCAACCAAAACCTGGAAAATGGTTCCTTTGGGCTGTGCTGGGTGAGGGTTATATCATGTGACCATCAGGAAGTCAATCGCTGCTCCAACGGGTGGGACATGCTGACTGGTTTAATAGAGCTGCTTTACCCACAGGGCATCCTCGGAGAGTAGAGGAGCAATGCTCTCTCCCCAGGGGCAAGGAGCTGACTACAACACAGTGTTGCTTGTTTTTGTTTTGCTTCTCCTTCCAAGGCAGACTAAAGGTTCTGGTTCCCGAGCCTGGGAAACAGCCCATTTACTTTCTCATTGTGGGGCTATGGAAAAACTCCATGAACTCCCTGGTCGATGTCTTTGGCTGTAAGTAAAATAAACTGGTTAATGTCCGCGGCTGTAAGTAAGATAAACCAATGCAAGTGCCTCGGGTGGAAAGAAGGCAAGGCAAGGAATGGAGGACAGGAAAGGACAAACTGTCAAGCCACAGAAACTGAGGGACAGGAAAGAAGGACAAACTGTCAAGCCACAGACACCAGTGACACGTGTGCATGAAGCCTCTGGGAGAGACAGAAGCAGACCTTGGAAAGCCATGGAAACCCTCTGCTTTCTGTATCTCATCCTTTCCACGTGTTCCTGTCAGTCTTTCTCTCATTTTAGTAGGCACTCCCTCTTCTTCTCTGTGTGCATGGTGTAACGTGTCCCCTAGGGCTCCAGTGGACAGGGGACATTTGGCAACTTGGGGGATTTTTCTAGCTCTTGTTTCTCCTGTTTCTCTAAATGCTTGGCTCTGCTTGTAACTCCAGGTGAGCCACAGTCAGAGCATTACATTTTCCTAGCCACAGGGACTGGCTCAGCCATAGGCATGTGACTCAAGCAGAGCCTAGGAGATGCAGTGAGGTCATCAGTGGGACTTTAGGGAACTAACACTGAACTCTTCTTTGTGGACTTAGACTTGACAGTTGTAAACTGGAGCTTCTGCAGCTCTCTTGGCACCATAATCTGAGATTGCACCAACACTAAGAAAACAGAGTCAAGAAGTGGAGATGGTCTGGATCCTGTTATAATATTTAGGTCCTTGGATCAAGCAACACCTTCACTGAGTCTTATCTTTCAATTTTTTTTAGAGAGAAAGAGAGAGAACTTTTTAATATTTACTTTTTTTTTTTTTTAGTTTTCAGTGGACACAACATTTTTATTTTATTTTTATGTGGTGCTGAGAATCGAACCCAGTGCCGCACTCATGCCAAGCAAGCATGCTACCGCTTGAGCCACATCCCAGCCCCTCAATGTTTTATTCCAGTCAATAAATGTCTTTATGAGTAATCCCCTTGGACTGGATGTCAACCACCTACGCCTGAAAATAATTCTGCCATATCATACTGACATGTTGCCACCCATGTAACATGTAATGTTATAGGACCAGGCTGGGTTAAGTGTCCACACCTGGCCCAACCAATTTGGTCCAAAGGGTTTTGTAATCTTAGCAAGGGTTCAGGCAGTCCCAATGGAAGGAGACACAATGGGAAGCCAAGCAGAAACACCACCATATGCAATTTATCCCAGTGCATTCAGTATTTAAATGCCTCTCTACACTATGGGTAGAAAAGAGTAACTCTACCTATTTGGTTTATATTCTCTGTGTATTAATGAACCTCACAAAGAAGATGTACTTATTCACCTTTATTCATGGGAGATCCATTCCAAGACCGCAGTGCATGCCTGAAACTTCAGATAGTACCTAGACATATACATTATGCTTTGTACTATACATATACAGTTTAATTTATAAATTAGTCACAGTAAGAGGTTAACAACAATAAAATACAGCAATTATAACTATGTACAATGATAAAAGTTGTGTGGGTTTTCTTACCCAAAACCATGGGAAATGGGAGGCTTCAGTAACACACGAGGTTGGATTGGTATATTTCTCCCAGGGCACCTCCACTGGCAGAGAACATGGTGGTTGTGTGCTGGAGGTGGCTGTGATCCTCTTTATCGTCAGAATGCTTTCCACCAGGCCCCTGGCTGCAGTGGTCTCCTCCTTGGTAAGAAGCACAGTGAGCCAGAGGAAGGGACCCATCAGGTGCAGCTACATACTGCAGACAGAGTGGTGACCACCTCAACCTTGGGAACCCTGGAGGCCCTTCAGATAGATAAAAAATACCCAACTCAAAAGGGCTTAAAACACAAGAAAGAACTTCTTGGCTCACATAAATAGGAAATTCAAATAAGGATTCTGCTCTCAGGTAGTGTTTGATCCAGGAATTCTGACTGCTGTGGCATGGCTCCACCATTTACATAGAGGATTCCATCCAGAACTCACATCTGAACCGATCTTAATCTCCTAATTCCTAATAAAAGAACAATTTCCTGACCAACTCAGCAAAAATCCTGCAGAGTAATCTGATAGGTTATCCCTGAACCATTAAAAAGGAATAAAGAACTTCCACTGGCCACCCTTGGGACAAGCCTAGTGAGTCTAATCATACCACAAGACAGAGTGTGCACAAGGCCATGGTGCAGGGAAGTTTCCCAGATGAGGAAAGTGAAGCAGATTAGCACATGCCACTTTACCACCCAAGAGACAGAAGTGTGAACACTACTGACATTTCAATAGTCAGTAACCATTCGCTTATGCATGTGGGTATCCCCAATGTACATGAACATCCACGTGATTCCCTTAGAAATAACATGTCAGTCAATTTTATTCCCGGGAACCCAGGGGGGAAAGCTCGTTAAGTAAATACATGGAGCTATTTGTCCCCCTAGAGGAGATTTGGGAGTAACACTAGTTGTGACCCATCCTCCGAGGAGGAAACACCACACCTCACATCCACACACATCAGCTTAAGAAGCTGGCCTTGGCTTTAGCCTGCTAGGGCTACCATGACAACGTACCATGAACTGTGACTTAAACAACAGTCGGTCATCATGTTGCAGTTCTGAAGGCTGGAAGTCAAAGATCAAGATGTCAGCAGAATTGGCTGCTGGGAGGCTGTGATGGAGAACCTGCCCCATGCATCTCCACCAGTGTTTCAGTCTGCTTCTTTGCTACTGTGACTAAAGGATCTTAGCAGAACAACTACAGAGGAGGACAAGTTTATTTGAGGGCTCACAGTTTCAAAGGTCTTAGTCCATAGAAGGCTGGCTCCATTTCTCAAGGCTCAAGATGAGGCTGAGCATCATGGCAGAAGAGTGTGGGGGAGTGAAGCAGCTCACATCATGATGATCAAGAAGCACAGAGAGACTCCACTCACCAGATACAAATATATACCCCAAAGCCATGCCCCAATTCCCACCTCCTCCAGCCACACCCCACCACTTCATTACCACTCAGTTAATCCCTATCAGGGGATTAAATCACTGATTGGTTTAAGACTCCTACAACCAGATAATTTCTCCTCTGAACCTTCTTGCACTGACTCACACATGAGATTTGGGGGTGCATAACACCCAGCTTCTAGTTAGTTGGCAATCACCAATACCATCCTGAGGTCTGCCTTTATCTACACACACACACACACACACACACACACACACACACATGCTGTTTTTGTTTTCCATAAAGAGTCAATCATGTTGAATTATGGTCCACCCTAAACCTCTACTTTCACCTGATTATCTCTGTGAAGGCCCTTTCTCTAATAAACAAGGTCACATTCTGAGGTTCTGGAGGTTAGAATTCCAACCATTCTGGAGGACATGATTCAACCTCTAGCCTCATTTCATAATAGAGAGTTCTACATCAGAAGAGTAAGTATAATAAAAATTCAGTCAGTACTCCCTAAAATTGACAGGCTACAGCAGCTTTTTAGCTAAGACCAATATTTTCTACTGTAATACTTCTTGATCTTTCCTGGACAGCAAAAACTAATGATTCCTCTGCTGTTAGCACAATATGATCATTGACTACTTCCTGTTTATTTGGATATTTCCTAAAATATTATGTAACTTTTCCTTCTACCTGTAAGTACTAGGAAAGACCAAACACAGTTCCAAACCTAGAGGTTAAAAGGCATGACTTGCCTGTCAGAGACAAGATAGTAATAGCCAGTGTTGTCAAAATATTCAGAAATGTCTTCATTCCTAGTAATTCTGTCAGGCAACTCAAGTGTATCTGAGGAGTTGGATATAGAGTGTACTGGAAAACCAAATCCAACAGGGAATCTGGAGACTGAAGCTGGCGTGGAGGAGATAAATATGAAGCAAAGCTTACACATTATTTTTTCAAGATTTTTAAAGTTGCATTTCTCTTTGGTCAGCAAAAATAGTGATCTATCTCATAAATGGAAAAAGAAAACCACCATCTATCACCAGCTCACCAATGCAATTGCTTCCTCAGCAGCTGCACGCTCTGGAAATAGAGGCTCAAGCCCTATCTGCTCCCTGTTGAATTCTGAACCTGTCTATGGTTTCTTGTCCATTAAACTGTTAAGTTCCTTCATTAGAGGTTGCTTCTGTGCATTGCTGATTAGCTCTAAATTTAACTGGACTTTCAGGGGAAAATCTAGAATTCAAATCCACAGAGACTGAAACTACTGACCTGTAACTGTCAGTCTTAATCTCCCCAACATACCACGAGCATGTCCATATTTACTATAGTAAGTAAATGAATTCCAATATTAAAAGTGTTGAAAAAAATAGTCTCCCTCCTCATCCAAGTGGCAGATGCCCTCAAAGGAAGCAGAAGGACTGATGATGACATATTCAGAGAAGCACAGGCTATTCAATGCCAGATCACTAGTGACCAAACTCAAAACATTTTTCCCTATCGCCTTTTTATTGGTCACATAGTGATAGGAGAAAAGACAAATGACATTCAGTTTTATTGTCAGTCACCTTAGGTATGGACAATACTGTGGTTGGGTACCTGTTTTTAAGTGCTTTGTTTTAAGGACTTGTATGCTTTGGACTTGGGGCAAGCATCAGGATATTGGCCACACACTTGCAAATGATTTAGTGAGGAACATGTTCATGATATGGATGACATTAATAAATCCCACACGTATAATGTGAGCAATTGTTGGACTTGGACTTTTTGTTAAATACATTCTTCTCACTTTTCTTTTTATTAGAAGATTTTTATAAAAATAAGTTTGGAGGGAAAAGGGGATGGTGAAGATGTGAACAGTTTTCTTTCACTGTTTTCTTACTCTGTGCCCACCACATCCCAGGTCCACACTACTGTGCCCCAACCCCAAAAGACAAAGCCCTTTAACATCTGCTTGGGTAATGATAATATTTTCCTTTCTATTTACAAATCATGGTCTGCTCAGTGGAGGGTCATGAGGCTGAATGAGCTGGTTGAGTGAGGTGCTCAGGTTAGTCCCCACCTCAGGCTGGCTGTTGTGACTTATCATCTAAACCACACGCATCTTGCCTGGTGCTGACTGTAAATGCCCTGTGTGGCTCTGCTAGGAACCTGCAAGGATGGTAGGAAAAAAAGATCCCTGCAGGTTCTGGGGGTGGGGAGGTGACTAGGAGCAGATGGTATTGGAGCTTCCACTTGCAGAGAGGTTAGAATTCAGAAATGCAGAAGGCGGCAGGGGTGGGGGGCCTCTTGGACTTTTCACAAGATGAATCAAAGCCAGTAAAGAGCTCACACTCTAAAAGCTGAGGTGCCCCTTCCCACCAGGCACTTGAGTGAAGAGGAAATGCATCAGAATCCCAGAGAGCTGTGCAGACCCAAGGCAAGTGTATGTAAAATGCTCAGGCTTCTTTCTACGCTCCCTGGTCCCCACCACCCAGCCTGCACGTTCCCACTCACACACACACACACCAACTCATCATTCATCAGTAATTTGGAAAGAAAGGAAATCTTGTATTAAAATGTGAATCTTTAATTGTTCCAACTCTGACCCCAGCGTAAAGTGGCCTGAAGTGAAACCACTCTGATATAAAGGACACTTGCCCCCAGAGAGCTGCTCCTCCCAATGTTTGCTGACTTGCATTATTAATAGCATCTGTCTTTATTTACATAGGAAACTTCAAAACTCCTCTTTAAACGTTAAGGAGTTGAAAGTCACCGCTGGATCCCAACAGAGTGGGGCTGCGCTGGACAGCATGAGGGGGCCCAGAGCAGACAGGAGTTTCCCACACTCACCCTGAGCTTTTCACAGTAGGCCCAGCAGGACGTGAGCCAGGGCTGCTGCTGTGTGGGAAGTGTGGAAGGGAAGGCAGGGCTGAACCTCTGGGACCCCCTCCCCTCTCCAGTATGAACATGAAGCCAGAAGCAGTTCTCACCCGTGAGCTGCCCTGGCCACACAGTTCACTGGAAATCTTTGGCACTTTAAACCTCATTTCCTTGTCCTCCTTTTCCATCCAGATGATGATGTGGATCAAAGAAGTATTTGAAAGCATTGAATGAGTTTTAATGTATTGTGTGAGTGGAAGGGGTTGCCACTGAAAACTTAATCCCCAATGGCTTTTGGCATTTGGACGTGGGGCCTTTGGAGGTGCTTAGGTTAGATTAGGGCCAGAGAGTGGGCTTTTGCAATGGAATAAATGTCCTTATAAAGAGACACAGGATCTCTCTCCCTCTACTCTCCTCCCCTTCCCCTCCTCTCCTCCTTCCTCTTCTTCTTATTCCTCCCACTTCTTTTCCTCCTCCTCCTCCCCCCTCCCTCCTCTTCTTCCTCCTCCTCCTCCTCTTCTTCTCTGTGTACCAAAATAGTCCATGTGAGCACATAATCAGAGATCCTCTCCAAACCCAGGACAGCTGGCACCTCAATCCTCAACTTCCAAGCCTCCATAACAGTGGGAGATAAATGTCTGTCATTTCAGGCACCCAATATATGGTATTCTGACACAGCAGCCTGAGCAGACTGAGACAGCAGTCTTCTTGAAAAGGTGCAAAATAATTAAGAAGAACAATTAGAAGTTTTGCTCTTAATTCATTAATCTCATTCTTTCTAAGTGCTAGCTATGCACCAGGCATGGTGCCCAGATTTTCACATATTCTCTTAATATCACCTTCAGAACCATTCTGTGAGGTATGGATTGTTAGTGTTCCCATTTTATATGTGGAGAAGTGTATAACCACCCTGTCCAGGGCCAAGCTCCTGGGATACTTGCAACCAGGACTCCCCTTAGAGCTTGGGATCTGTAGCTCACCTTCTCCCCTGCCACACAACCTCCAAGGCTTGCACTCCCTGGTGCTGCACATGAGATTAGAAGATCATGATTTGTTTCACTGAATCTATGGGTCATGGAACCACCTCTCTAAGCAGTGTCACATACCACTGTGATTGTGTGTTGTTTGTTACACAGAATTACTGTCATGAGAGATAACTGCTCTATCAGGGCATTACATGGTCAAAGGAGAAAACCACAGGTTCACTGAAATGTCCTGCTCTCTCCTAACTACAGCTCTTCTGTCCCTAACACACCTGCTAGCCCACACCCTACCACCACCCATGCAAGCTCCAGCTCTCAGCCTCAAGGTCACTTCCTCCAGAAAGATTCTCCTGGTATCCTTCTCCTTTCTCCTCCAAGGCACTGGACACACCTCCCAATTTATTGTGCAGCAAATGGATAAAAGTGTTATTTCAAGAGGTGGCAGGAGAATTCCTTTGAAACAAGAGGCTGAATTAGTGAAAAGTAACTGTTAAGGGTTTTGCTAAGGTGCTGGTCAGTAAACAAGGAGGAAGGGTGTGTTCAGTGGAAAGGGGGGTGGGAATGACCCAACTCCATGTGTGTGTGGCTCTGCAGAGAAACCTTTAGACAAGAAGGAGGTGGGGAAGGCTCCAGCACCCAGATGTCATGAATAACTATCCCCAGCCAGAGCATGGTGCACCAGTACTTCCATGCAGATCGCTCAGTGGATATTTGAACATAATTGGGATTGTCTTATTCCCTGTGTCCTTCCTGACTAATTGGGAGAAAAGTTCTACATATTGATAAGTCTTCTGTGCTTATATGCAAGCCAGAGTAACACCACTAGGGTGTTGCCCAGTTCCAGGGCCACATCTGAATGGAGGAGATTTGGAATGACAGAATGTAGCCTAGCTTACAAAAGGAATTCCCCATGATATTTAAGTATAGCCAACTCAGACGTACTGACAAAGCTTTTTATTTTAAAGGATATTTCTTTAGATAGTCTGTTTTTATTTCTGTATAAGATCCATTAAAATTACCTTGTACTATATATGTAAATGATGTTTCTCCAGTATTTGATGAGTAGGTCTTGAATGAGAAATATACCCCTTCCTCACATTGAAATGATAACTAAAATTACCTTTCAAGAAAATGTTTGCAAACTAAAAAAGACTTCATTGAGCCC